>NW_015390582.1:50442-63576 GCF_001527695.2 Protobothrops mucrosquamatus | reverse complement strand
TGTGTGTGTGTCTGTGTGTCTGTGTGTCTGTGTGTCTGTGTCAGAGAGACAAAGAGAGACCAGAAAAAGAAAGATGGAATTTAAAAGAGGGGTCAGTTCCAGCTGGGGAGAATAGTCATCCAATACACTTCTATGGGAAAGAGAATTGATGCTAGCTCAGAACGCTGCAGCCTGTTCCATTCTTAAGACAGTCTCATTCCTGGTCATGTGACTCCAGCATTGCTACTTACGGTAGAAAGGGTTGGGAATGTCTATGGAGTTTCTCAATCATCCAGGTCATGGTTGTCCCAAAGATGTTTTTTCAAAAGGCAACTGGGCTTTGTGTTTCTTTGAAGACGTTTCGCTTCTCATCCAAGAAGCTTCTTCAGTTCAGTCAGGGGCAAAGGGTTGGGAAGCATTCCAGAAGCCATTTTACTGCAAGCTTTGCTGACTTTGTAGTTGGTTGATTTTCTTTTTCTTGCCACAAACAGCAAACATAGCAATGGAAGATTGAGGATAGGGAGTCCTCTACCTGCTATTACTCATGTTCCTGCCTTAGCCAGGTGGAGATAGATAACTGCTCAGCTCATTGAGAGGTCCAAGCACAGCAAGGAGGACAGCAGGGAAGACCATCCTATATCAGTATGAAAATGCTATTAATTGCCCAGGAAGTTTGGAGGATGCATGGCAGTGTGACATTTCACCAGCAAAAAATACCCATGGGAAACTCTCAAAGACTATGCTAAATATAATAATAATAATAATAATAATAATAATAATAATAATAATAATGATGATGATGATGATGATGATGATGATGATGATGATGATGATGATGATGCTAGCAGCAACCCATGTCAACCATCAGCGCCAGTCAATGTGAATGTTCAGTTGACTGAGGTTCATGTCTAATGAATAATAATAATAATAATAATAGCACAACAACAACAATAATAATAATAATAATAACAACAACAATAATAATAAAGTTAGAAGGGACCTTGGAGGTCATCTAGTCCAACCCTCTGCTCAGGCAGGTAATCCTACACCATTTCAGACAAATGGCTGTCCAGTCTCTTCTTAAAAACTTCCAGTGTTGGAGCATTCACCGTTTCTGGAGGCAGGTTGTTCCACTGGTTAATTGTTCTCACTGTCAGGAAGTTTCTCCTTAGTTCTAGGTTGCTTCTCTCTTTGGTTAGTTTCCACCCGTTGCTTCTTCTCCTGCCTTCAGGCGCTTTGGAAAATAGCTTGACTCCCTTTTCTTTGTGGCAACCCCTGAGATATTGGAACACTGCTATCATGTCCCCCTTCTTTATAAATATAAATATACACAACATTATTTTATTACTGCTTTAAAACAACCGCTTTCAAAAAACCTTTGCCAGACCAATTTATTGTGGCTTATTTTCCAGCGTTTGCTTGCTTTATTTACAACTTTTATAGTTTAACCCAATCAGAAGATAAACTACAGTATGGGTAAAATAGATAATGCAAATAGCGCAAATAATGCAATATGAACAGTTAACTATGTCTCCTAGGATGGACACCTCTAGCAATGCATTGGGTTTAAAAGCTTGGTGGTATAAAGCAGTTTGGACTGTTTTTTAAAATGCCATGAGGGAGGAAGCTGTGGAGACATCTGGAGCAAGACATTCTGCAGATGTTCTTACCCCTATTGGCAAGGAAAAGTGTCTGATGTATTTTGGAACTATCATGTCTGGAGGTTTAACTACATAGAGCATGGTGTTACATAATCACAAATAAGCCCCACTGAGATGAGCAAACTTTTACGCTGAGAAAATGTGTGTACAGAGTGATGTCAATTATTATACAATGTACTTGGTACATTATTATAAAAACTAACACAAACTCCATCCACTCCACCACCATGTCTCAAGAGCAGATCAGTCAGTCTAGGTGCCCTTAGGTAATACTTTTACGTACATAATACAGAATAGCAGAGTTGGAAGGGACCTCAGAGGTCTTCTAGTCTAACCCCCTGCTCAAGCAGGGGACCCTATACCATTCCAATCTTTTTTTTTTAAAAAAAAAAAAACCTCCAGTGATGGAGCACCCACAACTCCTAAGGCAAGCCATTCCACTGATTAATTGTTCTCACTGACAGGAATGTTTTCTTTAATTTTAAGTTGGATCTCTTTTTGATAAGCTTCCATCTGTTACTTCTTGTCCTGTCTCCTCAGGTGATTTGGAGAATAGGTTGACCTTCTCTTCTCTATAACTGCCCCTCAAATATTGGGAGACTACTATATTGTCTCTCCTAGTCCTTCTCTGTGTTGAGCTAGGCCAGGAGTCTTCAAACCTGGCCCTTTTATGACTTGTGGACTTCAACTCCAAGAATTCTTCAGCCAGTGTGCCTTGCTGAGGAATTCTGGGAGTTGAAGTCCACAAGTTATAAAAGGGCCAAGTTTGAAGACCCCTAAGCTAGGCATATCCAGCTCCCACAACTGTTGTTTATCATATGGTTTAGCCTGCAATCCCCTAGTCATTTATTGCTCTTCTCTACACTCTTTCTAGAGTGCAGAGTGATATTGTATTATTTTAAGAAGAATTCAGTTTGCTTGCTGTAATAAGTATGAATTATTTCCATGGAACCAGTTAATGAAAGCTTATGAAAAGCTTTCTTTTTAGTTGTTACTATTTGTTCTCCATCGTCATGCTGAGAAAAGGCGTTCAGGTAAGACAACACCCCTTTTCCTGTATTATACCAAATCACAGAATTACTAATATTGTTGACTAAGGTAGGATTTACTGTATTTGCACATTAGACCAAACCATAATGTGGTTTATTTGGTTTTGGCTCAGGGCATTGTGAATAAGGCCATTATGGTTTGTGAACCATGACGCTTGGATTAACATCTTATTGCTGTAGTTTTTTCAATAAATCATGTTTAAACAAATATTACTTAGCTTAATGAATGAATCTGATCTTTATATGAAGATGACTAAACTCTTGGCAGATGGAATATAAATATTAAGCTATGCAATGAGTGATATACTTTCATGGTCTACACTTCAGAATTAATAGAAGGCATAAGGACTCAGTTGGGACGTAGATATTCTTTCTTTTATAGTGGTAAACCACTGTATTTGAAGACTAATTAAATCTGTCCATTCCAGAAAGACATGAAAATAATCAGTATCGTCCTGAAATTAAATCTGTGGTCTTATCACTAAAGCCCTTTGTTACAAATTAAACTGAAAATGTAGAAAAAAATGGGGAAAGTACTTGACTGTGAATTAAAGAAAAAGCAATCAAACACTTTAAAAAATACCTAAAAGAGGTTGGCTCCAATTGCCTCATCAGTCAAATAGTCTGTGGGATTTTAATGAGAATTGGTTGTGGTCACCCTTACATCTGTAACAGCAAAAATAATGAAATTTTATTTTCACCATAAGAATTCTTTTGAACAAAGTCTTTTAACTAATCAAATAGCTTTTCTGGAGTTATTTTAGTTATGTTTTATAAACACAGTTCTCTTTTATAAAGCAGGCATGTCAAACTTGCGACATCACATGACGTTGTGTGACGTATTGCGACTTTTTCCCCATTGCCGGCAATGGGGTGGGCACAGTTTCAGCATAACACATCTGGCCCGTGGGCCGGCAGTTTGACATACCTGTCTTATAGTCTATGAATCAAATTCTGAGAAGAAATCTATCTAAATTCTTATATATCTGTCTGTAGCTATACATATTTTTATAGGAGAACATAAATTTTCATTCCACGGAAGGTTCAATTCAAGATTCAAGTCATGTTGTGACAGGTCTGAGATGGAACCTTTGAAGGGCCACAACAGCTAGATACCCCATGGTTTGACTCTGTTTTTCAGGTTAGGAGTTCTGCAATGTTTAGCATCTCAAGGTATTCCACGTAGAACATATGTGGACAAGAATAAGAGGAGAACATGCTATAAAGAATGGATAGGACACTATCACTTCATTTCCCTCATGATTTGCTAACCCATCTGTTTCAGCAAGATGTGCTGCTCATCAATTGTGAGACTGCTGAGAGGAGTTGATCTGTGGAAACAGACTGGTTGATGGATTGATGGTGTGTCTTTCTGCAGGAGTTGGACAGTCATATTTACTGCCCCCTAGCAGGAAGCCCTATGATTCTTACATTTTAAAAAGTAGAATCTTTATAGTCAACAGGATTTGCTCTTTCCTGTAAAAAGAAAAGGAAAAGCTTGAAACCAGTATTCAGTCCCAAGGTTGAAATCCTTGATGGTACCCTGAAAGATCTATCAGGTGCCCAAGCTGAATTATTCAAATGATTCTTCCTCAGACCAGAAAACTCCGAGAGTCTAAATCAGGGTTGACTACCCCTGGTCTAAATCACCTCAGCGTGCATGACATTTCCCTCACTGTGCTCAAAACAAGTGACAGAATGACCATTTACTGTGCATCAAGTAGCCTCAAATATAAATGGAGCTTCATGGCTGTCATAACAGTGAATTAACCATTCTTTTCTGTTCTGCTAGAAATACGTTCTATGGAACAGTTGTATAAAACAGCTTTGAATAACATATGTTCAAAATAAGGCTTTAACTAGCCTAAAATATAAATGAGGCCTTCCAAAGCAAGGAGCCACTAAGATTGCTTCTGTGTTTGAATTTTGTTTCAGTTTGGGTGGATGTTGTGGACATCTAAATTCATTGTCCTGTTGCAAATCAACCTTTTGAAATGGATGCTTAAAATGGATCTCAGGTATTTTGTAGGTGTGTATAAGTTCAGGAACAGGAAATGTGACAAGCACCTTCCTTGTACAAAGAAATCAATTGTAGATCTATTTTTGGCTGCAGCATCCCCTGGAATGTAGTCTGTGAAACAGCTCACTTTCTTCTGTCACTGCCTTGGTAATGAGCCAGTCCAGGTTAGCAGATGTACTGTAGTCACCTATTCACACAATTGTTCAAATTAATCTGAAAAGTGTCACATTCTTTGGCTCAAATGCTTATTTGCCTAGCAAGGAGAAATCCCAGTGCATTCATTATATATCTGGTAATAGTGCGCGCACACACACACACACACACACACACACACACACACAACTATAATGAAAATGCTGAAAACTGCCATCAGTAAAAAGAAGTTTGCATCTGACTTCATGGTAGCTGACATATCTTTTTCAATACAATTCATGCACTGTAAGCAGATTCTGAGCTGTCACAGATTTAACTAGCATCCACTGTAGAAACACCATTAATTAATGCTTGTGCAAGGCAGAGCCATCTTTTCTACAAAATCACTCAGTTCTATCTCTTTGGCATTGACATTGTTGATCCTACTTTTTCCATTGGCTTTAGTGCTTCACGGAGACAGTTTGTATACCAGGAAGTAGCCCCATGCTGCTAACCACCTCATCTTAAAAGTGACAGAGCCAGTTGTTTTTTTAGGAACAACACTTACAAGGTCCGAACCAAATGCTTTGAAGCCAGACTAGTTTGTTAAGAAAGCAAGAGACAGATGGCTTCAAGCCACTGTACAAACAGGAAAGAAGTGCGAGAGTTTAAAGCTTTGATTTTACTGTTAAGTAGGTTTTGAATTTGAGATGCAGTAATAAGTGGGATTTTGTTCGTAAATGGCCTCATTAGTAACTTTACAATATATCTACTTATGAGAAAGTCCTCTGAGTTCTTGAATGCTTGTTGTGCCTGCTTTCCATTCAGTTTCTCAATGAAATCTTGATTCGTGGATTAATTTATGAGTCTTGCTGCTTTTGGAGGAACCCTCTTTGTTGCTCCTTGACAAGCAGTTTATTCCTAAGAAGTAAGCAATAGGGATTCTAGACCCTGAAAGAAACGACATCTGGACCTTGAACATCTGTGGACTTCAACTTCCAGAATTCCCCAGCCAGCATGCTAATATCGTTTGGTCATAACCGATTGGGAGTCCACACATCCTCAAGATGCCAAAGCTGAGAAACACTTGATTTAGATCAGGGCTTTTCAACCAGTGGTACGGGTAACACCTGTGGTACATTGGCATCTGGCAGGTGGTACGCGACCATCCTAGAAAAGTGGTAGCGGGGGAGGGGAATGAGCTGAACCGGTGGCAGCACCACACAAGCCTGAGCGGAAGTGCCAGGATCAGTGCCGCTTTCCAGCTGATCGGCGTTTCTTCAAGGCTGTCAGGGCTCAGTAGAAGCACCAGGATCAGCGCCAGGCTCCAGCTGGAGCTCGGCACTGATCCTGCTACTTCTGCTGAGCCCAGAAGAAGCGCCGATCAGCTGGAATGTTGCAGCATCTCCAGGGTCTTGTGATTTACATTCAGATGCTTGGCAACTGATTCATATTTATGACGGTCACAGTGTCCCAGGGTCATGTGAAGTGACCAAAACCTGCTGCAACCACCCAGCAGACAGGGGGAATAAAAACCAAACATCCTCCCCACTGCCAATCCTCAACAGAAATGCTCACAACAATGAAAACCTTGGACAGGAGGAAGAGCGCCGCCGGGCGCTGTCTTGCTCGGCTGTGGCTTGGGGGGCACTTTTTTCAGTGCCATTGTAATTTTGAACAGTCACTAAGCGAACTGTTGTAAGTCGAGGACTACCTGTACTTTATCACTTTATTCCTTTTTTTTTTTTTTTGGTCATCAAGTTTTTGACACCTTGCTAGGCGACTGGTTGTACTCTGATGTTGCTATATCCTAAAAGTGGTACAATGGGTGAAAAGGTTGAAAAGCCCTGATTTAGATGATATACCTACTGAGTACATTTCAGCATAAACTCTCCAATGGCATAATGTGTTTCCTTTCTTTGACTATGTAATAAATAGAAGCTTCTGTTTTGTTGTTGTTGTTGTTTTGAAAAAGTTCAATCTGAGAAGACTCTTTAAGAGTACCCTCCTGTGGTAAAGGAAAGAAGTTGAAAACTTCTGTTAAAATTGTCAAAGTTGAGAAATGTTGATCAGGAAAAGACCTGCTTAGGGTCCTGTCCTCTTGAGCAAGACTTTTAAACCAGTGGTACGGGTACCACCTGTAGTACATTGGCACCTGGCAGGTGGTATGCGACCATCCTAGAAAAGTGGTAACGGGGGAGGGGAATGAGCTGAACCGGTGGCAGCACCGCACAAGCCTGAGCGAGAGATGGCTGGAGCTGCAGGGCTGTCAGGGCTCAGCGAAAGCGCCAGGATCAGTGCTTCTTCGGGACTGTCAGGGCTCAGTGGAAGCATCAGGATCAGCGCCAGGCTCCAGCTGGAGCTCGGCGCTGATCCTGGCGCTTCTGCTGAGCCCAGAAGAAGCGCCGATCAGCTGGAATGTTGCAGCATCTCCAGGGTCTTGTGATTTACATTCAGATGCTTGGCAACTGATTCATATTTATGACGGTCACAGTGTCCCAGGGTCATGTGAAGTGACTAAAACCTGCTTCAGCCACCCAGCAGATGGGGGGGGATAAAAACCAAACACCCCCCCATCCCCACTGCCAAACCTCAACAGAAATGCTCACAACAATGAAAACCTCGGACAGGAGGAAGAGCGCGGCTGGGCGGGCAGGCAGGTGTCTTGCTCAGCTGTGGCTTGGGTGGCACTTTTTTCAGTGCCATTGTAACTTTGAACAGTCACTAAGTGAACTGTTGTAAGTCGAGGAGTACCTGTACTTCATCACTTTTTTCCTTTTTTTTTTTTTTTTGGTCATCAGGTTTTTGACACCTTGCTAGGCGACTGGTGGTACTCGGATGTTGCCATATCCTAAAAGTGGTACAATGGGTGAAAAGGTTGAAAAGCCCTGCTCTTGAGAAGTGAGAGGAGCCTGGACCAAAGAGTAAATTTCTCAGGGGTGTCCTTGCCCTTGTGACTGTGCTGTTCATAGAGGTGTATCTGGCTTCCTTACTTCTGCCTTTCTGAAAGATGCTGAAGATGTTTCTTTTCATTGAGCATTTAGTCACTCAATGACTGGGTAGTGACCAAGAGTTTTGTTTCATGTTATTTTAATTGAGGGGCATGAGAGTTATGATTTAGGAAATGACTTGATTTAATGTTTTATGTTTTATACTCACTGAATTGCCCAGAGTTAGCGTGTGATATACAGCAGAGGTCCCCAACCCCCGGTCCATGGACCTGCCCCGGGCCGTGGCATGCCATGAACAGGTCCGCACAAACAAGCAAAGTCCCATCTGTGGGATGCAGGCAGGACACAAAACCATGCATTCTCCAGTCTGTGGAAAAACCTTTCTCCACGGAACCGGTCCCTCTGATATACAGGAATTCCTCAAATTAGGAACGTAATTGAACCTGTCAATTATGATTGTAAGTCATGATGTTTGTAAAGCAGGTCACCATATGACAGGATCCAGTTCTAGGACCATTATTGCAGTAGTTGTTAAGCAAATGTGTTATGGTTGTTAAACAAACCCATTTTTTCTTATGGGCTGGATTTTTTTTTTTTGCCACATACCAGAATTAATTAATGATTTCTGTCAAAAGAAAAGATTGTAAATTGCATCCCTGTGACAAGTGGCTGTAAATGCGAACTGGTTGTTGAGTGTGCAAAATGTGGTCACATGACTGCTGGGGGAGGAAACAATGTCAAAATTTCAAAACTGGATTGTAAGTAGTTTTTTGGGGGGGCGTTGTAAGTTTGAACTGTCTCTAAATAACTGGTCATAAGTGAAGAGCTCCTTGTAAACATTTTCTCAATTAAAAAAATGGTTGATTGAACTATGACAAGATGAACAATGAAACCCTTGTAACCACTTTGCTTTTAGAGTGGGTGAATGCCATGTGAGCCTGAAGCTTAGATACATAGCAACATTTTATACAAACTGGCTTTTTATATTGATGACGATGCTGTCCATTCAGTTGTGTCTGACTCTTGGCGATTCTGTGGGCCAGGTCTCTCCACATCTTCTGGTCTTGCACTACTTCTTTGCGTTGTTCTATGTTCTGGCTGGTGTCACCTTTGATGATGTTCAGCCACCGTGTTCTTTGGTGGCCTGGTTTATTTTTATATTGAAGTCTTCATTAAATCAAGATTTGACAAGACTTCACAAATGTGTCCACTTTTAGAAGAAATAGTTACACGTTTAGGAGGGGTTTATACTTTTTGGAAATGGTGAGGAAGAAGTGCTTTGAGTTGTTGTGTAAGTGTACCAACTCCCTTGTTTCAGCCACAGGTATAAAACAGCTGTATTAAGTTTACTTTCAGGCTCATGCAGAAAGCTGAGAAAAGTGATACTCCTGAGCAAATGTGTATTTTAAGGTTTGTAGTTAACTCTCTTGAATGATACAAAGTCACAAAGATTTCCCCGTAAATTTTAATAGATATTCGCTTAATTCACACTCTGGTGCTGTGTGTAATTTTTTTATGAGTATCTCAGCCAAATGATGGAATCTGGAAGTGATGTCATGATCTCAGGTTTTTTGGGGAGCAGTCGCTTGGACATATGGTTCCTTTTCCAAAGAGGTTTGTATGACAGTCATTTAAAGTAATGCGGAAAACTGTCATATGGTGTTGGGTTTGCTGTTTGGGTGTTTGCCGTGAAGTTTCAGGAAAACAAGGACAAACCAATGCAATATTTTGATGCTTTGTTTCTGCTATCCACTGAACCCCCCACCCACACCTCGCTGCCAATCTTTTGGTTCCAGCATCCCAGTGTTCCATCTGTCATGCATTGCTCAGTGCTTTGTTCTAGGATTAATGGCCTTTACAAAACTGTCTCTGGCTAAATTGGTTGGTTTCCCAATACTTAGTGAAGAAACTTGGTTCCATGACAGGTCTGATCACAGCCAAGAAGATTCCATGCTTAAATGTTTTCAGCTGGTGGGAGAATTCGGCCCTGTATCTTTAGGCTCCACAGATAGCAAAGGAAGATAATGATCATTTTGGCTTCCTTTATGAATGAGGCAATGGTGGGAGAATACACACACACACACACACACACACACACACAGACACACACGGGGGGGGGGGAAAGAGACCACACATACTTCTCTAACCCACATGAAACATTGAATGTGACTCTAGCATTTCTTCATTTAGAAATGTATCCAGTTGGGCTTCTTTTTTTAATGTTCACGTTTTGTTTTTTGTTTTTTTAAAAAGCACAATTAGAGCAAATCTCTGAGGAAATTCATGAAATTCTCTGATGAGGAGACATTGCTATACAACATTCTTTCTATAACTTTGGTGGGAACAGAGTGAAGACCCCAGAGATCTATTGCTAGAGGAAGTTTGAGGACCTCCAGCCTGTAAACGATAGATTCATCTGGTGCTTCAGCTACGTGTGCATTTTCCGTGCCAGACTTATTATTTTTCATCTAGGTTAATCTCCATACAACTGATCGCCAAGAGACTCGTTGAAACAGATGTCTGATAAAATAGCTGTATCGTACAGAAATCGTCATCAAGTTATTGTGAGGGATTGCACGAAATGTCTACTTATCCATTTGTATTTATAAGTGCTAGACAAAAACAAAGCAAATACCCTGTTGATTGTGGTCGATATGGGGAGGACCAAAACTATCTTAAATGGTAATTTGAGCAAAGGTCACCTTCAGACATAGTGCTTAATGAAAACGACACTCTATAATCCCAGTTAGATTTGAACCATAGTCATAATTTAGAAACCAAGCATTAACTTCTGTCAAGTTAGAAAAGGAAAAAAAATCAGGGATCTTTGTTAAACATTGGTTTGTTTAGCAGCTCTTTCTGGAAGGACAAATCAAGTTGGAATGATGGAACATCATGGACAAGTATTCTTCCTTTTTCCCAAAAGTATTATGACTAAAAGGGAGGAGGTTAATGATAGACAGGAAGATGGTAGTGGCAACTTTGCCTTTCGTGATCCATACGGTTTAGTTTGAATGACAAGAAATTTCAACAAACACAGGCACAGGTTTAGAAAATATTTGCAAGAATATTTTACAAGACTTAAGGACACTATAAATTAATAGTGCCTACTTAAAAGTATATAGAAATAATACCTACTTAAAAGTATATAGAAATGAACATTTTTTTTCTTGCAAAAACTACTGTTGACAATGATTTGATGCTTTTTAAAACTCTAGTTCAGTACTTATTTTGAAAATACAGAAATTTAAAAAGGAAAATTAACCGATGACCAAAGCAATTAAAAATAAAAAAGGAAATAAAATTTGTATATGTGGGTGTATAGGTACATAAATATTCTGTTTCTTTCATATATACACATGATTTTAAGGAGCAATAAAACATTTTAAACTATTTAAACAACACTCTTTTTGCCTACAGGATTTGATTCAGATATGTGTTTGATTTTCTTTGTTAATAGAGTTGGTTGTGAATTGCCGCAGCCTAGTGACTGATTATTGTTGTGTGTAAAGGTAGCAAGTCTGTGTATCGAAAGTATTTTTTCCCCCTTTACTGTGGCTTTTTTTGTGAAGGCAGTCAGCTCATTTCTCATTCTTATCCTGTGTGACAGAAGGTTATTGGATAATTGAGTCTGTCCTTGAAGAGATATGACAGCTTTTGCTAGAAACTTGACAGTTGACTGTCTTTCAACACAGTTGTCTTGCTGGGTGACTGTTCTTCCTTTTTCCTATTAAGGATCTTCAGAATCTGTCACTTGATGAACTTCAACAATTATAGCCAGGAAAAGATATCATGTACCTGAATTTGCACCACTTGGACATTTTCATTAAATTGAATGATTGATTATGTGCTATCAAGTCATTTTTACCTCCTAGCAACCACAAAAATTTCTCCATGATGATCTGTCCATAACTAGTCCTTCAAGTTCCCCAACTGTGCACTCATCAGCACTTGTAATTCAGTCCATCTTGCTGCTGTTTGTCACCTTCTTTCTTTCCTTCCACTTTTCCCAGCTGTCTCCAGAAAGCCTATTCTGGAGAGCTAGGTCAATAATAGAGAATACAGTAGTCCTTGATTAAGGGCTTCCTTGTTTAGTGACAGATGAAAGTTATGATGGTGCTGAAAAAGTAATTTTATGATTGGTCCTTGCACTGTTGTAGCATCCCCAAAGCAACATGATTGCCATTTGTGTACTTCATAGCTGGTTTCTGACAAACAGAGTTAATGAAAGTCAGCAATAAAAATGCAAGTTATGATCATGTGTCTATGGAGATTTTCAGTCATTCAGGTCATGGTGGTCCCAATGGTACCTTTTTTCACGAGGCTACTGAATTTTCCTGTTTTTCTTTGAAGACATTTTGCTTCTCATCCAAGAAGCTTCTTCAGCTCTGACTGGATGGTAGGGAATGGAAGGATTTATACTCCTTGCAGACAGCTGTTCATTTGCATTCTTTTAGTGAGTCGTTAAAGTTACCTAGAGGCTTATCTTTGTCTTCAGGGTCACCTGAGTAGTGCAAATGGGTGTGGAGCCTTCTTGGAACTGTTGAAAGGACTGTGTTGTAGACTGGAGATAGATGATGTCGTATTCCTCCCCCTCTGTTGAGAGAGGACTGTTCAATTTTGACATAGACAGCCTCTTTGACCCCTCTTTCAAACCAATAATAATAATAATAATAATAATAATAATAATAATAATAATAATAATAATAATAATAATAATAATAATAATGGAGGTCATCTAGTCCAACCCCTGCTCAGGCAGGAAACCCTATACCATTTCAGACAAACGACTGTCCAATATCTTCTTAAAAACTTCCAGTGTTGGAGCATTCACCACTTCTGGAGGCAGGTTGCTCCACTGATTAATTGTTCTAACTGTCAGGAAGTTTCTCCTTAGTTCTAGGTTGCTTCTCTCCTTGATTAGTTTCCATCCGTTGCTTCTCGTCCTGCCTTCAGGTGCTTTGGAGAATAACTTGACTCCCTTTAATAAAACTGGTTGTACCCACTGAGTTCTCTCAGAAATACGCTGTAAGCTGCCTTGGGGAAACTTGGGTTTGAAAGAAGTCATATGGTCCTAAAAATGAAACAGATAAAATAAATCAGAAAATCTATATTAAATCCTAAATTATAAAGAGAATAATGAAAAGGGTAATCAAAACAATTGAAGTCAATTGTTTTGAAAGGTCATTAAATTCAAGAACAATAGTAAACAATGGTACTGTATTCAAAATCTATCGATTATCTATCGATTATCGATAAAAAACTGTTTAAATTGACCAAATTGAAAAGGTTTTTAGAGGGGTGTTTTAATAAATTTTTAGGGGGCTCCAGGGTGGGGGGGG
>NW_015390582.1:0-48088 GCF_001527695.2 Protobothrops mucrosquamatus | reverse complement strand
CCTCTGGAACGAACTACCCCCCGAGATCCGGATGATTCCGGATCTCCTTACTTTCCGCCGCGCCCTCAAGACATGGCTTTTCCAGCAAGCGGGCCTGACCTAGGGAGGATTTTAGGTAGGGATGATTTTAAGAAAATTTTAATTGACACACAGCTTCTAATATTTGGCTTTTAATTTGGTTTTATGGGGTTTTTTTTTTGTTCTTTGATGTATCTTGTTTGTCTGTTTTAATATGCTGTGCACCGCCCTGAGTCCCACGGGAGAAGGGCGGTATATAAATTAAATTATTAAATTATTATTATTATTATTATTATTATTATTATTATTATTATTATTATTATTATTATTACTATTATTATTATTATTATTATTATTATTATTATTATTATTATTATTATTATTATTATTATTATTATTATTATTATTATGGATCATCGCACAGTCAGCCAGATGTTCAGACTGGATTTGGCATTTTTGTCTACCTATCGAGTCCTTACCAAGGACCTGGGATAGGTAGATGTGGATGTTTGATGGTATTACTGATATCGTCGCAGGATGGAAGCAGTTCCTAGTAAGGCCGCCTTTTGCAATTGACTAATGGCGAAATTGTCAATGCCAATGATGTTCAAGTGGTGCTCCAGTTGTTTTGGGATTGCACCCACGGTTGTTGTTGTTGTTGTTGTTGTTGTTGTTGTTATCTTTATTATCTTTATTTATTTATTTATTTTCTGCCTTTATTATTTTTATAAATAACTCTGAACATACCTACTATTTCTTCGTCCTCAGATTTTTCCAACAGCAACCTTGTGTGAGGAGTACAATGAAATGATTGTTGCTGTTACATGTTGCAGTTATAGGTGGAATCCATTTTAAGAAATTGGATTGAAACGTCCCCTAATAAAAGTGGGTCATTATGCACCACTCCTCCCCCTCATCCAATTAAAGACCTCTATTAATGTGCTCTTTTTTGACAGGTCACTTTAAGAACCTCTTTAATTTTTGCATGGATTGCCAAACAAAATTGCCATCAGTTGGGTAATAGAATTCTAAAATCTGTATGATCAAACAGTATATTTCTGAAATCTGTGGTATTGTTTCAATATATCCTCTTCACATCAAGTGGTTTTTTCCCCTCTTTGTTCTTATTATATTAAGATGTGCTTTGAAATGAGTCTTGATAGAAGAGCAACGTGCTTGTATAACATTACCAGAAAGATGTTCCTAATCTTTTTAAAAGTTGATTAATTGATTAAGTATGTTAAGATTATTTGAAGAATTATACTACCTGCACAATGGATCCAAATCAAAGACAAATTTGTTTTAGATGAAAACTAATAGTCAGATTTTAATAGCATTACTACTAGATTTTCAAGAGTTGCCTTTTTTTAATTCCTGTGAAAGGTTGATATTTGCATAATAAATCATTGCACTCTTTTTGCCACAAAGTAATTTCAAAGGGCTGATCATTGTCTCTAACCGGTTTTGATATGAAATGTAAACACTAGGAAACGGTAATAGTACCATTAAAGTCATCCACATTTTCTCATCAGAAAATGAATGTAATAGCATTCTTCAGGCCATTAGAGAAGTAAAATGACAGCTGTGCTAACTTGCAATAATTACAATAATAAAGAGAAAAGGGGCACTCCAGGTATTGCAATATCTAGATCGAACATACTCAATTTGAGGAATATTAACCTGTACATTGGGGAGGAAAGCTATGGCAAATCTAGACAGCATACTAAAAAGCAGAGACATCACCCTGCCAACAAAAGTGCGTATAGTCAAGGCCATGGTTTTCCCAGTTGCAATGTATGAAAGTTGGACCATAAGAAAGGCTGAGTGACAAAGAATTGAGGCCTTTGAACTATGGTGCTGGAGAAGACTCCTGCGAGTCCCCTGGACTGCAAGACGTTCAAACCAGTCAGTCCTAGAGGAGATCAACCCCGACTGCTCTTTAGAAGGCCAGATCCTGAAGTTGAAACTCAAATACTTTGGCCACCTAATGAGAAGGAAGGACTCACTGGAGAAGAGCCTAATGCTGGGAAAGATTGAGGGCAATAGAAGAAGAGGACAACAGAGAATGAGGTGGCTGGATGGAGTCACTGAAGCAGTAGGCGTGAACTTAAATGGACTCCAGAAGATGGTAGAGGACAGGAAAACCTGGAGGAACGTTGTCCATGGGGTCGCGATGGGTCGGACATGACTTCGCAATTAACAACAACAACAAACCTGTACATTAAGAGCCCAATCTCAGTTATTTGAAAAAAGCCTAAGATTACAAGCTAGCCTAATTTAAATTGGCACTCACTGTCACAATTTTTATTCATTTTTATAGGAGGATAAAATAAGGTAACCCCTTATCCATTTGCACACATGTATGTGTAGGTGTGTATTTTTCACTATAAGTAAAAGTGCCATAGAATTTGGAACTCTAGCTAGATAAAAAAAAATCCAGCCTAACAAACTATTTGCTGTAACGTTTAATGAAATATTCTTCATAAGTAGAGATTTTTTTTAAAAAAAAACCTACTTCTGCAATTTACTTATCTAGGAATTGTTAACACCAACATAGCAGAGATCAAGGGAAGGACTTCCCAGCAATTATATTATTACATGGGGAAATGCCCTATTCTACTACTTTTCTATTTAAAATGCTCCCCATATACCTCAGGAGTCAATAGGATAGTGTGTTTACTAACATTTAATCCAGCCAAGCTCCATAATGAATATCTCTGTAGTTTTTTAATTACTTCATGTAATTAAGGAAAAAATGGATTTTGCAAAGCAAAATCCCCCTCTGTCTCCATCTTTATTATTGCTTTAAAATTTAAATTTATTGCATTAAATTTAATGTAATAAATTAACATTTAGTATTGCTGGTTATCACTTTTAAAGCCCTACATGGCTTGGTACCAGGCTATTTGAATTTTTTCTCCAATTACATCAACTTGGCTACCGGGAAGAGAAGGCAGAATCTCTTGCTGATCCCATCTATTGGGGATTGTTACTTGATAGGATAGTAAAAAAGGACCTTCTTGGTGGTGGCCTCTTCTCTATGGAACATCAATCCCCCATATGATACAATCAGCCTCCACCTTGTTGCTTTTCTGAAAGATCCTGAAGATGTGGTTTTATCAGTGAGCCTGGGGACCAGAAATGGAGACACGGGGATCAAGTTGTTGATTTGATTGCGTTGCTGCTGCCGGGGTGGGTGGGTGGGCGGGCGGAGGTGTGCTATGGGTTTTTATGTTATGGATTTTGATATTGTAAATCACTTGGAGTTATCTGTGTGTGAGTTGGGCAGTCACATAAATTTGTTAAACAAACAAACAAACTTGTCTAGAGAATTAGAAGAAACTAGAGAACATTCTACAAAGGAAGAGAGATATCAGGGAAACATGTCAATAATTTCATTTTCTGATAAATGAGTATTTTGACACAAACAATGCCTATTATCAGATTCAGAAAAGTTTCTTATCGTTATGTAAGTCCATCCAGTAGAATTCAGAACTGTTTAAATTTAGTACACACACACACACACACACACACACACACACACACACACACAGAGTGTGGTTTTAATGTACTGCATTTTACTTGAGCCTTTATCTCAAATCAGCAGAGACAATTTGTTTCATTTGGTGTCCTCTCTCCTTTACATCTTTATGTGTTTTCTTTTTAAAGTAGGAGAAGAATTTGGATATCCTGGCTAGTGCTATGACTGTTCTTATACCTGTGCTCACCAACCATATCATTTCAGGGTCTTTCTGTAGAAGAGCAGGCAGAGCCAGAGAGAGTGTGGAGTTAAGCAAGTCATCAGCCTAGAGGCATTGCGTTCCCATAAACAATCTAAGTCCAACCCGTCTTGAATTCTGTTGACTCTTATTTAGCATTAATTTAATGTTAAATGTTAGTTCAACTACATTCTTGCATATAGGCTTGAGTTAGTGGTGGGATGCAGCCAGTTCGCATCAGTTCGGCAGAATTGGTAGCTAATTTTTTGTTGTCCAGGCCCAGAATGGACTTCCGGAAGCAGCATCCACACAGAGAACCAGTTGTTCACATATTTGAATCCCACCATTGGCTTGAGCAATAAATCTTAAGCACAACTTAACATACGGTCCTAATTCTTTGGGCTCGACACTTTCTGTTTTGACCAATCTTGGTCTTTAATCTGGTTTTTTTTTTGTTTTGTTTTTGATTTCCTGTTTATTTGCTTCCTTGTTCAAATCATTGAAGTGTTCCACTCACACATTCTGATTGGATGGATTTTACATATTTGACAGACAAATCTTTATGAGCAGCTAGGAATTCTGTTTTTATTGCTGATTTTACGGTGTGGTTTGTTTTGGGTGTTTGATAAATTAGGATAATGAAATGAAATAAATGTGAAACTAATAATTCAATAAAATTATTCAAGCATCAATGGAAGCATCTCCTTCCAGCTAAAAGGGGATGGATGTATTTTGTTATAATAACAATTTGCCCACATTGCTTGCTTAGATGTTCCCACACTGTTTGCTTAGAAGCTTTCTTGTCTTTGTGTTTCATATAGGAGACTTAATAAAAATGAAAACGGCTAGCAATAACATATTGGTAATTCTCCAGAACGCTGTTGTCTGCTGAAAAGATAAAATAGATCGCAGTACACAGTAGTCCCTTTGTTATATATTTTTATGAGCGCCTTTTAGAAATGATCTTAAGTTCACATCTACTACTATCCCGCCTCATGTTAAATACTTCTCAAAGGCATCTTATCAAAGTCAAGGGCAATATACTGTGGTTTACTTTATGAACTACTGAATTGTGCATTTTTTCTGGTTAACCCAGTGGAAATTGACTGGGGTGACATCTGAGTGTGCTATTCAAATGGGCTAAGTGTCTGATGTGCAATTTCCAAGATAGGGCAGGTTGCAAGTTTCTAGGGTTATGGTTTCTGATCCTATAACAAGTATGCATCTTTTTTTTCTTTTTTCTTTTTTAAAGAAAATGTATTCATAAGAAAAATAGTGAAAATACCAGGAATTTGAAGATTCGGCACACTGCTGAATAGGGCTCACTTTAGAGCTACTTATGCCTGGGATTTCCCCCCCCCCCTCTCAGTGGAGATCACACGTTAGTAACCCAGCTGCCACAGGGATCAATCCCCTACATATGACACTGCAGAACGCTAAAATTAAATTAGCTTAATTTGAATTAAAAATAATAATAATTTAAAGGAATGATTGGAATCTCGAGAGAAAATTTAAATTTGTAAATATTTGGTTACGGGCTTGAAGAAGAATGTATTGGAGAAAAAGGCCCGAATCTTGCAGTGGTTTGAGTTTTTGTGGAGTGAGGGGGGTGGTGCCCAACTCCAGAAAGTCTGTAGCTCATTTTTAAGGAAATCCCTCCAGCCGTCTGCTGTTGATCAAAATGTCTTGGAAGCAGTCCAGGACATATGGCATATACCAGATTTCAGAGAAATGGAATAAGCTGTGATTCAGTGTATTCCCCAAAGGCCGCCTCTCTTTGGGAATCTCTCTATCCTTCCCTAAAAAATTTAAGGCACTCATTTTAATGGAGAGGTATGTTTGTTTGTTTGTTGTTTTTTTTAAAACCCACTGGATGAGGTTGTTTAGGGGCTTGGATGGAAATACAGGTAATCTGGTACACAGGTAGTCTTCAACGTACAAGCAGAGTTGGGACTAGAATTTCCATTGCTAAGTGAGGCATTTGTTAAGTGAATCCTGCCCAATTGTACAACCTTTTTGCCAGAATTGTTAAGTGAATCCTTGTAGTTGTTAAATGAACTCATGCAGTCGTTAAGCAAATTCAGCTCTCCCCCCCCCAACTTTGCTTATTGGAAGCCAGCTGGGAAGGTTGCGAAGGATGATCATGTGACCCCAAGACATGGCAACTTTCGTAAATAGATGCTGGTTGCCAAATGCTCAAATTCTGATCGCTTGAACACGGGGATGCTGTGAAAGTTAAAAATGCGGAGATTGGTGGTAAGTAATTTTTTTCCAGTTCTGTTGTAACTTTGAATGGTCACTAAATGATTGTACGTTGAGAACTACCTGTAGTAGGGATACACTCTTACCTTTCAACTGCATCTTCTAATCCTGGCATGGAGGCCAGGATGCATGACTGGGTTTAACAGAACAACAGAGTTGGAAGGGACCTTGGAGTCTTCTAGTCCAACCCCCTGCTCAAACAGGAGACCCTATACCATTTCTGATAAATGGTTGTCCAATCTCTTCTTTAAAAACCTGGAGTGTTGGAGCAGCCATAATTTCTGGAGATAAGTCATTCCACTGATTAATTGTTCTCATCATTGGGAAATTTCTCTTTAGTTCTAGGTTGCTTCTCTCCTTGTTTAGTTTCCATCCATTGCTCCTTGTCCTGCCATCAGGTGCTTTGGAGAATAGGTTGACCCCCTCTTCTTTGTGGCAGCCCCTCATATATTGGAACACTGCTACCATGTCACCCCTAATCCTTTTCGTTTTTTAATTTAATTAATTTAATCTAATCTAGGCATAGCCACAATAACAAGCAAGAACAACTGGATTTACTGGATTGTTTTATCTGGAAAGGTAATGCCTTTCTCACTTAATTATTACAGAAATAAATCCAATCCTGAGATTATTTTTGTTATCGGGAAATTATCCTGCATGCTTTATTTGCAGCTTCTCTTTAATGCATTTAATGACTGGGCCTAGCTTCCTATCTTTGAACATAAAGATAGGAGGTTGAATAGATCCAAATGGGTTTGTTTTTGCTTTAATGATTTTTCTGCTACGGTGCCCTCTACTCCCCCCCTCCCCACTGCGTGTATTCACAAGAGGAATGTAGACATACAATAGGAAGGTGGGGAATGACTCGTTTTCTTTTCTAAAATGGAACTGTTAAAAAAAGATAAGACTTGCTGGTTGGCCAGTCCTGACGAAGATATTGGCCTAAAAGGGAGAAGAACCAGTAAACTATGAATGCCTGTGATTTGCTGTGCTATCTGATGGTTAGGGTCAGTGCTTTTTTTCTAAAAAAAAAAAAGGTGCCGGAACTCACACACGTCATACAACCCGCCTTGCCTACGCTACAAGGTTCCATCCAAAAAAGGTGCCGGAACTCTGTTCTAGGCGTTTTATGAGAAAAAAAGCCCTGGTTAGGGTCATGTCCATATTTAGCTTATGTTTGGTGTATCATGTCACATGAACACCCTCTGTGGAGTACAATACACCATTAAACAGTTTAAAGAAATTAACTGCAAAAGCTTATGAGGAACATGATATAAGTGGTTACCTAGATTAATGGTGTGTGCCAATGTCTTGCTTTTCCACAAATAATGCAGCAGTTAGTAAAGCTAGTTACGATGATTAGTAAAGTTGTTACAATGAGGATCAGTGTGTTCTAGTGGTTTATGTGTTGGACTAGGTTTGGAGAGACTCCATCCAAATCCAATAACCTCAGTTATGAAAACTCTCTGTGTGACTGTGGCCCAGTCAATATAACTTAATTAAATTTACTCCATAGATTATTGTCAGGAAAAAAGGAGGCATCAGGTGTTTCCAGTCACGTGTTCTTAGAGCAAAGGTGGAATATAACCCAGACCAATTTTTAACAGCACATTTTACAGTTCCTCACTATGTTTATTATGCATCCTCTTCCTTGTGCCCCATTGACTTGAGTTCCATTTCCTGGTAATGCACAATGACAAGCAATCGATCCTTCTCATTTGTGATATTTATTAGTCACCTAATACGTTTGCTATGTGCTGTGATGGGGAACTTTACAAGATAAATTAAAAAAAAATTATGAACTTAATGAGTAGATCAGTTCATGTCATTGCTAGCTTAGTAGCATAGTTAAAGTCTGATGACTGCTAGATGATTGCTTGGAATTACTCCAAGCTTATAAAACTCTCTGGATTGTTTTGCAAATGACTTGATGAGTAGCTCTCTACTAGCAGAAGAAAGTTGTTGTATATGAAGCTGTCATTGTGAGATTTGCAGACCATTCAAAAAACTTCATGCTTTCGACAACAAGGCCTGACTCCTTGCAACAAGCAAATGATGCATAGATACACTGTTAATAAGTACTCTTCTTCTGCTTCTTTTTTTTAACATGGTGCTATGGATAATGTTAGGATTGAGAAAACCCAGTCTCCAATTAGCCATGGATAAATGGTTTGGAACTTTTTAGTGTGCAGGGACTTTATATGTGTAGCATAGCATATGACTTGAATTGTTAAAGCAGCTGTCTTGCATGACGTGGCATGGCAGGGCATGGCATGGCATTGATTTTACCTTTAAAGCCATACATGGTTTGGGGCCAGGTTATTTGAAGGTTGTCCCCTCCCTATTACATCTACCCAGCCCACCAGGATGGGAAGTGAGGGCATGTTAAGGTCCCATCAATTAGGGATTGTCTTTTAGTAGGTACATGAAAAAGGTCCTTTTTGATAGTGGTCCCTTACTTATGAAGCATCATTCCCCATGAGGTACAGTATGACTTGCACCCTGTTGCTTTTCCAAAAGGCCCACGAAGATGGCTTTGTGAGGGCCTGGGGACCAAGAAAGGAAGTGGCATTGATCAAGTGGCTAACCTAATTGTGTTGTTGTTGCCATTGTGGGTAGGTAGAGTTTTATTTTAATGGTTTTATTATCTGATGATTTTTTTAAAATGAAGCCATCCGGAATCATGGGTGAGTTGGGCGACTATATAAATTTGTTTAATAAATAAATATTGTTTTTCAGACTCAAGCAGCTGTATTGGGAGCTGCCTCTGCACATGTTATCTATATTTGTTCCCTTTACTTCAACAGCAGTTTTCCCAGAATTTTACTGAATCTAAAAAAAGGCACAGCTGTTTTAACAATTTTTTTTAAAAAAAGATGCTTTGCATACTCCAAAGCATCTCTTTTGAAGGATCTACCCAACTCTATTCTCAGCATACTTCCTCATTTTATTTCACACAAATCAGTCTGAATTCATCCTCTACTAGGTGGTCTTTTCCATTTTCCATTGATTTGGAATAGAAAGAGAATTTACTGGTTGTAGCCACCATTCTAACCATATCCAGGGGTGTTAAACTGCTGGCCCGTGGGCCGGTTCAGAGGTCACACCCAATTCAGCTCCGGCAATGTAAAAAAAGTCACAATACGTCGCAACATGTCATGTGACGTGACGAGTTTGACACCCGTGATATAATCTCTTGATTTCAGCTTTAGCCCTCCATATCCATGCCATGCAGGCTGAATCTGGTGGATTTGTGCATGTGCTGTTTTATGCCTCTATTTTGCTACTGTAGAAGGCTACATAGAAATTCATAGATTAGGTCAGAGGTCTGCAACCTTGACAACTTTAAGACTTGTGGACTTCAGCTCCCAGCTGGCTGAAGAATTCTGGGAGCTGAAGTCCACAAGTCTTAAAGTTGTCAAGGTTGCACACCAGTGGATTAAGTCATTTGCTATCATTCAAGTTAGCCTGCTTCAGAGGAAGGAGGAAATGGGTGGAGGAAGAAAGAAGATGAGGTGTCTTCTAAGCTTTGTAGACAAGAACATATATCAAAATACAAAAATTAATAAATAGATGCCTATTGGAATCGAGCTTGTGACATAGGCGTATGTGTGCTATGTTTCTATTATTGTCTTGTATTTCCTGCAAATATTGGCATGTGGGTTAAAACAAACAAAAATCTTTACATTTTGAATAACTTCTTGTTACATCGCTTGAGACACATTTTGTTCCCTCAGTGAAACATTTAAGCCCAAGCCAAAAAGGATTTCTTTCTTGAATCTACATACTAATTTTACTGCTTGATCTACCACAAACAATTTTTATTCTTCCTTTATTATTCCATAAGTAACTCAAGGCGGTGAACATTACCTAATACTCTTTCCTCCTCCTATTTTCCCCACAACAACTATCCTTCAGCTTCTTTGGGCTCTTTGAGAGAGAGAGAGAGAGATTGACCCAGCTGCCTTTCATTTCTAAAATGGGACTAAAACTCCTAGTCTCCAATTTTCTAGCCTGGTGCCTTAACCACTACACCAGAGGTAGGCAACCTTGGCTCTTTTATTACTCGTGGACTTCAACTCCCAGAATTCCTGAGCCAGCCATGCTGAGGGGAAAGGGAGAGATTTCCAAGCTGAGCCATGCTGGCTCAGGAATTCTGGGAGTTGAAGTCCACGAGTCATAAAAGAGCAAGGTTGCCTACCCCTGCACTACACCAAATTGGCTCTCATGGGCCTTTAGCACTCTGAAGTAGCATAGTCCTTTTTTTTCCATAGGTGCCAAAACCTTCAGTTTCTCATCTCTACCTAGCAAGGTACAGAATTCAGAACTTTGTGGAAAAAAGACATTCCTGGCATATAAACATCTTGGATCTTGTGGTCTCTTTCCACCTTTGGTACCACATTTTAATTTTGATATTCATGTGCAATTTCTGGCCTCTGATCTTAAAATCTCTTCTTTTTTTTAAAAAAAAATATTTTATACATATTTATGTATAAACATTTATATTTTACATTATTAAAAAAACTTAATAATTTCTTAGGAACCTGGACTGTCAGCTTTTCATGCAAAGCACACACATATATATCCT
Organism: Protobothrops mucrosquamatus; assembly: GCF_001527695.2. NCBI lineage: Eukaryota > Metazoa > Chordata > Lepidosauria > Squamata > Viperidae > Protobothrops > Protobothrops mucrosquamatus. The sequence continues at coordinate 37,501 of NW_015390582.1, read as the reverse complement.
TATATTTTTATTTTATTTCTAGTTGTATGGGTAATGTGCATGAATATTGTTAAATTTACTTTCTCTAAAAATGAAAACTTTTTTTTTTTTTTTTTACAAAATGTGCAGTTATTTTGATATATGGCATCTTAGAGCAGGGGTCCCCAACCCCCGGTCCGTGGACCAGTACTGATCCGTGGCATGTCCACACAAACAAGCAAAGCCCCATCTGCGGGATGCAGGCAGCACACAAAACCACACACTCTCTGGTCCACGGAAAAACCTCTCTCCACAGAACCGGTCCCTGGTGCCCAAAAGGTTGGGTACCTCTGTCTTAGAGGCAGTGCAGAAAAGCATCTCCAGCGGCAGCGTATTGATTATGCTGTCCCATCTGTCACTTCTTTGGAAAATTATAAATGATTCTGAAGATATTATACTGGGAAGATGTGCACAGTTTTTAAATCATGTTTTGACTGGTTGATGTAGACATCTTTTACAAGGTTGGCAGAAGGGGCTGATTGTGCATATATTTAAAAATGGCAAATATGCCATTAGCTTCTGCAGAATAGAGTGTAAATGTGACTTTCTTCTTTATGTTTTTCAGGTAAGGAATTTGCATTCACTGAATCCAGGATGCCTTTCGAACCTGACAGATGTTTCCATTTTACTGTCATTTGTAAGCTTCTAAATCATGCAAAAATGTTCTAGCTTGTGAAATTAGGGAGCCGCTTGTAAGTATTTTTAAAAATCCTCTTGATAAAATATTTTTAAACTGCTGGACAATTCCTGTTATTATATATGAATGGTTTCCTGCACCGTCGCAAAGGATTGGCTTCAGGGGTAGGCAACCTCGGCTCTTTTATGACTCATGGACTTCAACTCCCAGAATTCCTGAGTCAGCATAGCTGACTCAGGAATTCTGGGAGTTGAAGTCCATGAGTCATAAAAGAGCCGAGGTTGCCTACCCCTTGCTTAGATGATATTTTTGGTTCCAGTTGAATAGCTATATCATTCTATGATTCCTTAAGAGAAGAATCTTCTATAAATGTCCATGTTTGCTTTAGAACCAGCTGAACACATGGTTAAAAAAATAATAGTCTGTAATGAAGAGACAAAAAGTGCATAAACAAACAAAATTTCCATCTTCTGGGAATAACCAGAAGGTTAATAAACATAGAAGACATATTATAACTAGGAAATTAACATAGCTCATTACGTTTCTTCCTTTCTAGAATAAAAGGATTCTGGTTTTTTTCCCCCAACACCTTACTATTTGAGCAACCAGGAAGGATTCACATTATTGTTGGCACATATCCCAATTTTAATTGCTTTCAGGGACAATGATTGCAGATTCTAGGAAGCTTTTAGTACTAAGGAAATTGACTAATTCTTGCCTTAGATCAGATTTTGCTGATCAGAGGTATTTATGACTGAGATAATTGTATTCTACAAATTATGCCAGTATCATATACTTCTATAATTTCTAGGACATATTTTGTAGAATATTTTATGAAGTTGTCCATGATATGGTTCCTACTGAATGCCAAGCCAGAAGCAATGCGTAGAAGTTTGGCCAGCTGGCTAGATTCTCTGAGTGGTGATTATTTTATTAGCTAGGCTGGATGGCACTCTGGTTTGGGGAAAGGGTGGAGAAAGGGGACAGATAATATTGCGTGCAGGAGTAGGGTAAGCAGTGATATCTTTGTAGTAGTGGGCAGAGGTCAGGCTGTTCATGGGGAGCTTAGATCTATACCAGGGGTAGGCCACCTTGGCTCTTTTATGACTCGTGGACTTCAACTCCCAGAATTCCTGAGCCAGCATGGCTCAGCATGGAAACCTCTCCCTTTCCCCTCAGCATGGCTGGCTCAGGAATTCTGGGAGTTGAGGTCCACGAGTCATAAAAGAGCCAAGGTGGCTACCCCGATCTATACCAACACACTTGGTAGTGTGTTCTCACCCAGGGCGAGTTCATTAGCGGTTCTGTGATTTGGGTTTTGGCTATTTCTACTGAATAGGTTGGTCTGTGATAAGCCCATCCTCCTCCATGGGTGAGAGAGAAGACTTGTCATGTATAAACAAATTTAAATAAATACTGGCCGAGGTAGGGGGAAGATCTTGGCTGGGTCAGCACTGGAATTCCTCATAGTCATGAACCTGGGAGACTTTAATCTGCCTTCTTTGAGTATGGAGTCAGAAGCATCTTAGGAGTTTACGGACTGGAAATTCAGCAGAGCTTATATGCTGGATCACAAGGTATGTGACCTGATTTAAGTTTTGGGAGATGGTAATATTTTTTTACTTGGAGATCGCATTTAGGAAGGAGAACTGGCCTCTTGGTCTCCCTATGATCCAGGGGTAGGCAACCTTGGCTCTTTTATGACTCATGGACTTCAACTCCCAGAATTATGGGAGTTGAAGTCCATGAGTCATAAAAGAGCCAAGGTTGCCTACTCCTGCCCTATACAATACAGAAGGCACATGGTGCTGTCCTGGAGGTGGATACTATTTAAGAGTGGCCATATTTCACGATTCAACCTGTATATAGGAAGGTTAGGTGGCAGAGCAGCTGCTTCCCAAAGGAGATCTATGAAAAAGGTAAGTAGACAAACTGTGATGGGGGATAGGAAGTACAGTGTGGGACCCAGAGAAAGCAGACCCAAGATCTGTGGGTGCAGGAAGCAAGGGATGCCTCAGGATGGGGGGAGGCTTATCACCTACTACGTCCTTCATGGCATAGAGCCTGGTTGTTTGAGAGACTGCCTACCTCCAGTAATTTCTGCTTGTCCCACACATTCTGACAAAAGTTGGTATTTATCCACTAGATAAATAATGTTTCTTGGTGGGACCCAGGAATGGCTGAACTAAGGCTTAGTGCAATGTATAAGACACTAAATTTTATACAGATGAGCTGTACCTTGTGGATGGATATAACCAGCTAAAATAAAAATGGTGCTACCTTCATTATGCCAGTTTCCAATTCTCCTCTGACCGGAACAACTAAATAAATTTTATTCCGGCACATATTTTTTTCATGTATCAAAATGGTATGTAAAATTGTAAGATAAGGTATTCACCTTGGAATGAGAGCTTAGGCTACAGAAATATGACTGCCATTATTAACTTTCTGGAATGCTTTCAAAGCTGTTCCTCATTCAGAAGAATTGCTAATAGCCTTATGCTGTGGATTCTGTTTTCTGTGAGACATTTGTCATCATTCTTTCACAGTTATTGGATTAGTCAATACTTCTTCTATTGCTAGCCAGTATATTGGCATGTTTAGCAAGCTGTCATCTAAGCAGATGGTCAGAAAATATTTGGCAGCACAGAACTGTGTGCATATTAATAAATATTTTTGCATAAATATAACATATAATGGACAAATTTCAGCCATGTTGGAAGTAAACCCTGTATGCAGAATATTAATTTACACAAGCATACGTGTCTGTATATGTAAAATATTTAATGCTTAAATTTTAAATTTTTGTTTTATGTTTGGGGAACCTTTTACAGAATAATGGAGTTGGGAGGATGAATTTAAAAACTGAAAAAGAAACAGAAAGGAGAATTTAAAAGATTGTTTTGCTTCAACGGCTACTTGAATAAAATTATGGATTGACCAGTAAAGTTACTTGAAGAGGAGATTTCACTGTGATCATAGGTCTAGATTTGTTTAATTGGTAAATTTTCTGGAAAATCAGAATGATTTGATTTCACCTCTGTTCACTGGAATGATCCACACTGAATAACGCTTGTGTTTATAAGAAAAGGTCTGATGCACAATTACACAGCAAGATACTTAGAATTTTTTACAATCTATTATAGTTCTTGACCATTTACAGATTATTTATAATTATCTGTGTCCTGGGAAAGGAAGGAAATAATGGCTTCTTTCTGCAGTCCATTTAGAGAAATTCACTGGACAGACATTTGAATGTTTTATTAGTGCCATTAAGAGTATTGTCTATCATCAAATCAGTAGTTTTGATAACCATGAGAATCTGAACCATAGAAGAGGACAACTTACTCAGCTTAATAGGGTCTAAAAAACAAATGGTATAGGGTCTCCTGCTTGAGCAGGGGTTTGGATTACGGTCCCTTCCAGCTCTATTCTGATTGATTGATTGATTGATTGGATATACAGTACTTGGCCCTATAAGGCTCAGGCAGAGATATTTTTTCATTCTCCTAAAACTTGATATATAAAAAGTAATATGTAAATGTTACAAATTTACATACTAGTCTCTCCCTGTATGTGTATAATATATTTTGCAACTTAGTACTTATTTATTTACATCAGGGTCTCCAAACTTGGCAACTTTAAGACTCATGGACTTCAACTCCCAGAATTCCCCAGCCAGCATGATTCAAGATTCAAATGCCTGTCCAGTGAATTTCTCTGAACAGACTGCAGAAAGAATTTATTTCAGTACAGTCAGCCAATACTCCAGCGTGAAATGAAGTTTTCTAAAGCTTAAGAATTATGGCTTAATTTTGCCTTTTCTTTCAATATGGCCCAAATGTATACCCTTTTCAGACACCAGGTGGCAACAATGCCACCAGTTAGAGATGGAGATAGAGATGGAATATCTAGATACCAAGTTTTAGAGCATAACTAAAATCCTACCTGTTTAGATTCTATTCTAATGTGCTCCTTTTTATATAAATATAACTAAATATAACAAGTGAAAGACTTTCAACTATATTAGTTAAGGTTGTGGGAAGTTGTTTAAAGCTTGAAGTTTTGTAATATTGTTAATTCACTGGTACAAAACAATTTGCAGAATAGAATTCTTGTTCTTTTAAACTTCTCAATGGCTTTCTATAATCAAGGTATATATTTTTAGATTGGCTTTGGAGGTTAAGTGTGGGGGCACAGTTTTATGCTACTTTTCAAACTTAAATTTACCTTTTCAAAATTTACCTTTGGTCCTTCAAAGAACAATTTCTTTTCCTTTTTTCTTTGTCCCTTCTCACCAAATACTTCAAAATACTTTAATGGGACTCTTTTGGAAATCCAGTACAGGGAAGTTATCCAAGTCACTCATCTGGTTTATGATGTGCATGTCTCTCTTAATTATTAAGACTTCAGGAAATCTGGAAGCATTAATGCAAAGGAAATAATATTACTAATATTACATTGCAGCTTCTCCAGTCCAAAACCATGGGTCAGAGAATCAGAAATGTAATGTTCCTAATAAACTTCAGTTGCTTATTGTTTATATTTCATATTTCATTTTTCCCCAGAAAAGATAGGCAAAGCAAATACAAAATAATGCTATAATAATATTTTTAAAATCCAATCTGAAAATGTTTTTAAAAGCTCAAGAATATTACTTTTTTCTGGTTTTACTAATGTGTTCTTTATAATTGACACGAGTACAAGAAATTTCTCCTTACTGTTAAATATAGGATTTTTAAGAAACCACAAATTTGTGAGCTACCATAACTTTGTAGGCTCAGTTGTGAGTAAAAGCAAGGAAAAGAGAATTGATAATATCATTTATACAAGCAGGAATGTACTGCCACATTCCAAATGATGTATTAAATCATGTATAGATATTGTGGCACAACTTTTTGTGTAACATAGCTAAGATTTTTACTGGCCTTGTAAAGCAAAGTCTTCAAAGGTTTTATTTAGCCTCAGAGGAAGTCTTTAGCCTTGTGAGTTGTTTATTTTGGCTTGTGCTGTGTTCAGAGACATCAATCAGAACAAGAGAAGAGCATGTTAGGTCTTACCAACTTTATGACTATTGGCATGTTCCTTTATTTCAACATTATTTTTATTGAAGGATTAGTATGAAGACTATTGTTACAAGAATGGCCACCTCTTTGATAATATGAACGGATTTCCCTCTTTTATTTCAGACACGTATGTGGAGTGGATGTATGTGGGGTGCATGTATATACATATTAATCTCTCCATTAATCACTATTTCAGCTATGTATGGAGAACATACTCAGATGACACATAATACTGTAGAAAACCATTGTCACTTGTTTCACTTCATTAAAAAAAAGTATAAGGCAAGTTCCTGGTTCACTAATTATGCTGCATTGGCCTTCTGTAACCTGACAACTACATGTGTTGGCAGGTCATCTTGGATAATTCTTAGCTAGTGTAACCAAAGACCATGATGGCTTAGAATTCTTGGGAGTTTCTGGAGGTGCCAAATTGTAGAAGGTTGTATTAAACAAACCACAGTTGGATCCTTCCATGTTTGTTTAGTTGGTCTCACTGACAAGAGATACTACAGGGGTAGTCAACCTTGGCTCTTTTATGACTCGTGGACTTCAACTCCCAGAATTCCTGAGCCAGCTGGCTCAGGAATTCTGGGAGTTGAAGTCCACGAGTCATAAAAGAGCCAAGGTTGACTACCCCTGAAGTACTATGTAATAAAACATAGAACAAAATAGAATGACAGAGTTGGAAGGGACCTTGGAGGTCTTCTAAACCCCTGCTCAAGCAGGAAATCCTGTAACAGTGGTGGCGAACCTATAGCATGTGTCCCAGAGATGGCACTCAGAGCCCTCTCTGTGGGCACTTGTGCTGTCGCTCCAGCCCCACCTCCCCCATGGCCCCCTCCTCACCAGCAGCCCCCCCGGAGAAGAGTCACCCCCAGGCGCGGCCCGCACGGAGCAGCGCAGCCAAGAACATGACAGCTGGGCAGCAGGGACAAGCCCCGTCACACGCAGATGCTGCTGCGGGGCATGGGTGGAGGACGTGGCCGCCATGGCGCTACAGGGCCACCTGGGCGATCTGCGGCAGGCCGTGGAGGCGGTGGGTGGCCCTGTGAGCAGGTGGGGTGGGGCAGAGTGGGGGCGGGTCAGTGGGTGGGGTGGTTTTGGGGCACTCGGTCTCTAAAAGGTTTACCATCACTGTCCTATAACATTTCAGACAAATGGTTGTCCAATCTCCTCTTTAAAAACCTCCAGTGTTGGAGCACCCACAACTTCTGGAGGGAAATTATCCTACCAATTAATTGTTCTAACTGTCAGGAAATTTCTCCTTAGTAATAGGTTGCTTCTCTCCTTGATTAGTTTCCAGCCATTGCTTCTTGTCCTGTTTTGGAAAATAGGTAGCTTTGGAAACAGGTTGACCCCCTCTTCTTTGTGGAAGCCCATTAGATATCTGCTATTATGTCACTCATAGCCTGTCTTTTCACTAGACTAGTCATACCCAATTCTTCATATGTTTTAGCAGTCCCCTAATCATTTTTGTTGCTCTTCTCTGCATTCTTTGTTGAGTAGTTTGTAGTTACATAAAGTAGTTATTTTAGGATGAAACATTTACTTCTTTTAAAGTTGAGATATAGAGAAAGCAGGTAAGACAACAAAAGCTTATAAAATGCAGGTATCATTATGGTTAAGTGCTGGTACTATATTGCTGACAGTAAGCTTAAGCATCCAGAGATAATAAGCTAACCAACAGTGGTATTTCTAGGGACCTATGTTGGACCATATAATTGCTCCAGAACCTTGACTTCATATGGTCAAAGAAACCATATCTTTCTGATGTTTTTCCTCTTGCAGACTATAATGTCTGGACATTTTCTTTTCACAATGACCAAAGATTCTCATCCTTTTCTGCAAGAAAAAAATATTTTGGTTGTGGCACAGTGATGGCACAGTGGTTTAGCTGTCCTGTCATCAAAGACCTTCAGCCTGAGTCCTGGAGAGCCCTCGAGCCTCAGGTTGCAAATGTCAGGCTAAGAGCCCATCATTGTTGCAATTCTAAGGATAAGTTGAAGTTCCTGGATCATAAAAAGTGCATCATTGATGTCATGATCAAAAAGGTGAAAACCTACAGGAGAGCTGAAGCAGGCCAGAGGCACATCTAGCCTGGGTTTAAACTGTGTTCTGGATCACACAGCAGCCAAACAGATGCATCTGGAAAGGCACAAGTAGGACAGAAGTGCAATCTCTGCCTTGGATTCTGGAGTTATTATGTAGTGTTAAGTCTACAACATACTGTGTTTAGTGATTAAGGCACCACATTCTTAGGCCATTCTCTCTCAACCCTAGAAAGGATACAATGGCTAAAAACTTTGAAAATTTTTACCGAGAAAACTGCAAGGAATTCTCCAAGCCACCTCCGAGAATCAGATGGGATTGAACAGAATAGGAAAAAAGCCTACCTGAAAGAAATTGATTGCCCAAAACTATAATTGTCTCATGTTTATATTTTCATACACAGGGAGAGAACAACACTGTTAAAAATCTGCCAGTGCTGTGTATCCCAGCAGTGATCCAACTACCATTCTCTGGGGCTGAACTTAAAAGAACTGGGAAAACTTAAAGGCTGGATATTTACAGGTAGTCCTCGAGTTACAAGTGTAATGGAGCCTGCCCATTCCACTTGTAACTTGAAAACTTGTAGAGTGAATCTCGTACCTCGAATGAGATTACTCCCTTGCTCGTTAAAACGCATACAGCTCGTTAAGCGAACATGAGGTATCTCATGGTGGGGAAGGCCATGGAGTGCCTAGTGATGGAACAGGCCTCCAAGGCCTCCCTGAACCACTAAAATACCGCAGGCTTCCCCCTCCCTTCCTGCCATGCCGGACTCACCTAGAAAAGATCCGTTTCCTCTCTGCAACGGTTCCTGCTGCTGCCCGGATGTGAGGCCCGGGAATGCTTCCGCGCTGCCCCCACAGCCTGATCTGGGCTCTGGAGGCCTTTTCCAGGCCGCTGCCACCTGGATATGAGGCCGGCATACGCTTCCAATTGGGCCCAATTGGGCATGGAAAATGCCTCCGGAGCCTGGATTGGGCCACGTGGGGGCGGAGATGTTTCCCCGGCCTCAGATCTGGGCAGCAGCAGCCTGGAAAATGCCTCCAGAGCCTGGATCGGGCCGTGGGGGGGCGTGGAAGTATTCCCTGGCCTCAGATCTAGGCGTCAGCCGCCTGGAAAAAGCCTCCAGCACCCGAATCCAGCCTCCGGAGATAGGTGGAAGCGTCCCCCGGTTCCATTTTCTGTTGCAGAGAACAGAAGCCTAAATTACCATGAGATCACAGTAGCGTGAGATCTCGCCCCACTGATTTTGAGTGATCTTGTGTTACTTTAGGCCTCCATTCTCTGTGAATGCATCTAAGGCCAGGAGTAGCCAAGAAAGCGAAGGATTTCGATTTTCGCAGGGGGAGTATTGAAGGCCTGGTACCTAGGGAGACCCGGGGCGGGGGTGGGGAGGGAGGGAATAACCAGGGTGAATGTTGCAGATCCACTGTGGTTGCTCATAAGGGCAAACAACCTCCATGATGCTGCAATATTCGTAACTTTGGGACTTGCTTGTAAGCGCTAGGATGCTCTCATCACGTAGCTTTGAATGAGTGTTAAGTGAACGCTCGTAACTCGGGGATTACCGGTATATTAACTAGTCAGAGATCGTTTATAATGTTTCTAATGATTTTATGGCTGTTTGAATCTGGTTACTTAAAAGTTTTAATCTAGTTATTTTGGTTCATTATTTAAGAAACAGCTGGAATGAGGAAGGTATTTATGTGTATCAAATTTCTGTATAAATGCTTGATGTAATTGCATGTGAGTTCCAAATGATTCTGTGCCAGACACATATTTTTTAATGGATGTCTAGTCAGCTTTTCAAAATCTCTCTAAAACCAGGTGTATAAATATAAAACTAATTGACATGAAATGAAAACGAAATGAGATAGAAATGTGAACCACACAAGAAGCTGTGTGAAAAACACAGGATTTAAAAAACAGATAAAACGCCTACCTTATATCAATGAAATTTCAACAGTCTGATTTTTATGTTTTAAAATTAATGTGATATTGAGACTTTTGGGAATGCCTCTGAGTACAAATCGGAGTCAAGCTATCTAAATTAATGTGCAACAAATGTAATGCCTTAAAAATAAACCTTCTAAAACACTTAGCAAAAATGTATGCAATCAATGCAACATTTTTCTGTTTGTTTCTTTCGTCTGAACGCACACACTCTCATATATTATTATTACAATTCTGCTCTTCCTTCATTTTTTTAATCAAATTTTATTGCATCTCCTTTTATTACCCATTAGAGGTAGGTTGCTTATCACTTCACATAAATAAATAAATAAATAGTAAATAAATAACCCAGAGTCACTTTGAAACAACATGGGCAGCAAATAAATTTAGTTAGTAATAAATAAATACGTTTCACACCACAAAGATTTATTGATGTTGCTTGTTTTTACATCTCCTCTGCATTTTAGATAATACTTGCATTTTTTTGTTTAAGGTTGAAGGCATTTCTGACAACTTTGGGATTTTATAATTTCAAAAGAAGCAAAACTCAGCATTGACTGGGTTCAGTATTTTTGGTTGTGGCTTAGTGTGTGCTACATGAATCCAGTCAGTCATTGTAAAGTATAAACCATTGTTTATGACCTAGAGAAATGTGGGAATCCAGTCTTCGTAGTTTGTTAGCCTTTCATGGATTAGCATAATACATCAATGTCTTTGGTTCATCTGCCCTAGGTTCTGCTCAAAAACTTCATAGCTGCTACAAAATGAAGTCTGTTCTCATCTCCTGTATTTGGCTTTAGTATCAGCTTCTCTTTTTCATCCCTCCTCCCAGCTTTGCTCAAGATTGACAAAGAGTTGTAGAAACCCTTCAAGCTAATTAATTCTTTATAATACTTTGCTCATCTGGGGATGATTTCTCTTGTGATTTATGACAAAATTAAACACCTTCAGAAGGAAATTAGGAAAAACGCCATAAAATCAATTAAATCACACAGCAAACCACAGCAGTAAAATGGGTGGGGAATACTGGAGGAAATGGGGAAAAAAACCTTCCCCAACTAGGATTTTAACTGCACCAAAGAATTCCAAAATTCTAGTGAAGGAATTGCAATGTCTCAGGTGACCGTGATGGTAATATTTAATGCTGTGACAAGGCCAGGCATCTATGATTTTACTGCATTTTACAAGCCACTTGTTGAGACAAGCAAGGTAAGCAGAGAAATTTGAATTCTATAAAAGGGTAACCAATTAGGATTAAGTTGAGTTGTTCCTATAGAACCAGTTTGGTCTAGTGCAGGGGTAGGCAACCTTGGCTCTTTTATGACTCGTGGACTTCAACTCCCAGAATTCCTGAGCCAGCCATGCTGGCTCAGGAATTCTGGGAGTTAAAATCCACGAGTCATAAAAGAGCCAAGGTTGCCGACCCCTGGTCTAGTGGTTAAGGCACCAGGCTAGAAAATAGGAGATTGTGAATTTAAGTCCTGCCTAAGCCATGAAGCCAGCTGGGTGATGTGATATTTGGCTAGCCTGCCTTTCTGTCAGCCCAACTCACCTCACAAGGTTGTTGTTGTGGGACAAATAGAAAGAGGAAGGTACATTGGGTATGTTTGCCCAATAAATTTGTAAAAAGAATAAAAGCGGGATATAAATAAAATAAATATTTTTTTTCTTCACAATCACAATATTGTAGTTTTTTCAATGCAGATGAACAATTCCTTTCATTTTTGTTCATCCAAAACCGGGGCTACCATAAAATAAGCGCAGAAACTTAACGAAATATGTACAGTACTGTGTTTGCACAGAGCTATATGAGTGACTCTGTTATGCTTAACCATCTACACCCAAAGACATTCTTACACTAATTCCCAATGAGTGACAATACATTAGATTTGGAAGCCTTCATTGATCTAATTTCTCTTTCTCTCTCTCTCCCTCCCTCCCTTCTTCCTTCATTATTTTTCTGAAACTAGTTTCCATGGTGATTGCTGCAGCTTTGATGGTTGTGAGTCTGGAGGAGGTTGATAGTTCATTAAAACAGAGCTGAAAGAAGCATGGGGGGTACCTGAAGAGTAGCCTTTTCATTAAGAGTTTCCCCACCACCACCATTTCCCTGAATCTCTCTTTATATGAAAGAAGCTATCTTTAAAGAAAGGAGGGATCAGTAGCAGAGGAGAGGAAAAGAATACAGGAAATAATCTGCTCTTCTTGTGTTCTGTGATTCCCCTTTCCCTCCTGAGCTACCACAGCTTGAAAGAGACACATTTTAACATCTATATACTACTAAAACTCTCACGGTCGTAACCCTTAATTAGGCAAAATGGTGCATCATAGGGCCACCATTTTTGAACCAAGGTATCTCAAATGGGCTTACTTTCGGTATGTGTTCAAAATTCAGACCCTTGACTCCCAAGGGGATGACATTTGGTAAAGTTGTGGCTGCTTCAGTGCTACTGGCTGCTGCTGCACCACTCTTGCAGTCATGTGATCTTTGTTTTCAGTGTTCTGTGACAGTTTACAAGCCAGTCTCACAATCCCTCAATCCCTCCACCACTCAGCAGCAACCACTTACCTGCCTGCTGGAAACGGAAGGGAAGGGAGGAGGGGAGAAATAGGGATGGTGGAAGGGAAGGGAGTGATGGAAATTAGGGAAATCCTCATCATACCTTTTCTGTCCCATGCAGCCCCCTGCACTGCAAATTTCCCATGTATCCCCACCAGGAAATGTCCCTGATCTGTGCAGCACCTTTCATATATGCCGAGCAGAATGATGGATAATGACCATGATAATGTATTAGCTGCCTCAAAATTGATACAAAAGGGTGTCAGGGTGCATAAAAATATGGATGGTGAATGCTGCATTTGCTCCTGAGGCTACAGGTTGCCCAGCCCGTTACAAAGCATTATTGGTGAAGATGAAGTATTTTCTTTTGTGCTGGGAAGTATTACAAAAATTACAGATTTTTTTTTTCATCTCCACATCTTACATTTCTGAACCTGGCATTTTAATACATTTTCCCTTGAAGCTTTGACCTTTTTCATTTGTCTTTTTATGTCTATTTTTTTTTGACCTGCTCTTCTTTCTTACTCTTCATAAAAATCATAAATATGTATGAGGTTCATATTCAGTAAGTAAATGTCCTAATTTTTGATTTAGTGGTATTTAAAGATACGAATTCATTGTAACTCTGCCCAGAATGGCTTGTTTTTATGCACAGATAGTTGTGTGCCATGAATTAAATGCCCAGCGACTAGAATGAATATATTGTCATAACCAATTACTTTGTTTATTATATTTATTAATAAGCATAGGGTAATAAGGCTAATTCCTTCATTGACGTGCATTTTGGCAGTTATTTACTTTATGGATCAAGAGAACCCTTATCAAGAAAATTTGCTATGTTGGATTGTGAGGCTGATAGCAGATGATAATGTGTACACCTGAATCACTCTCATAATAACCAAAAATAAAAGGTATACTGTATTACACTGGACAATTCTTAAATTATGTTAGATTTCTTTTAAGAAATAACCACAGGCATAGTATGAGTGATCTACACAACTTTCTAATGCAGGGGTCTTCAAACTTGGCCTTTTATGACTTGTGGACTTCAACTCCCAGAATTCCTCAGCCAGGCACGCTGGCTGACGAATTCTGGGAGTTGAAGTCCACAAGTCATAAAAGGGCCAAGTTTGAAGACCCCTGTTCTAATAGCTGCCTAAACATATTTACTGTTTATCCATATAGTCTGCCTATTGGGAAGACTCTGTCACTGACTATGAGACAGAAGACATGGAGCCTCTGTCTCAACAGCCCATTACTAACCCATTACACACCCACAAAACAGAACAAAATAGAATAACAGAATTGGAAGGGATTTAGAGGACTTCTAGTCCAACCCCCTGCTCAAGCAAGAAACCCTATACTATTTCAGAGAAATGATTGTCCATTCTCTTCTTAAACACCTCCAGTTGCAGAGCACAAACAACTTCTGGAGGAAAGTCTTTCCACTGGTTAATTGCTCTAACTGTCAGGAAATTTCTCCTTAGTTCTAGTGTGCTTCTCCCTTTGATTAGTTTCCATCCATTGCTTGGGCTTCTTGTCCAGCCTTCAGATGCTTTGGAGAATAGGTTGACACCCTTTTCTTTGTGGCAGCCCTTAGATATTGGATACTGCTAGTCCTTGTTTTCATTAAAGTAGACATACCCAAGTATTTTGGCATGGAAGTAGTGTTTTCCCTCAGAAGATAGAGAATGATTTGCAGCGCTGTTTTGAGTGCAAGGGAGACTGTAATGCTAAGTTCTGGTTATGTTCTCACTTATGACACAAACATGTCCACATGTCCTTACACTTGAAGCTCCATAACAAAGATAATCCACTGTTGGGGCACACTAATCCAAGGTGTTCAGGAATAAAAGTAGCATTTCCTATTCTTGTTGCCGAAGTCCTGACTCTTCACTTATATGGAATGTATGTTTTTTAGAGAAAGTTCACTCATTCATAAAGTGGAATATTCAGATATGGCTTCAAAACACTGTCCCCCCACTACTCTTTCCCTAGGGATAATTACAGCTCTGTGCATACTGTTTTTTGGGGAAACGATGTAGATAATCCCATAGAGATGAACACTTTTCTCACACAAAACCAAAACCCTTTTCTTGGAGTCTGGTTCCAACAATATTTATGCAGCAGCTGGATCTGGCTTGCCTAAATCCAGCTGACCGCTAGATTGGAATTGAGAGAGTTTGCAGTCCTTTGCAAAAGAAAGAAAATGGTTGAGTGAAAGGGCTGCAAAATACAAAGTACAAAGTACAAAGATTGGTAGCAACTTTTCCTGCATTTGGAAACACTTGGGTTTCAACCAGAGAGAACCAGTAGTCACCATCGTTATAATGGCCCCACCAAGGAGCTGTGTAGAAAACAACAGTCTAGGGCAGGAGTAGGCAACCTTGGCTCTTTTATGACTCATGGACTTCAATTCCCAGAATTCCTGAGCCAGCTATGAAGTCCATGAGTCATAAAAGAGCCAAGGTTGCCTACTCCTGGTCTAGGGTCCATTTCAGATGCACTTTAAGAACCTTCTGGGACTGGAAGCAGAGTGGTTTTATGGATAAGATTTTAGTTTCCAGCTTTTTCTCCAATTTTGGAAGAAAACATATAGGGCAGTGGTGGCGAACCTATGGCACGGGTGCCAGAGGCGGCACTCAGAGCCCTCTCTGTGGGCATGCGCGCCATCGCCCCAGTCCTAGGCCTTCAGCTGGGTTTTATAAAACCTTTTCGCTTTAGGCCTCCACCACCGTGTACCCCAAAAAAAAGGTTCAATCAATCAGTCTATTTCAACTTCTCGTGGGAAAAAAAAAGATCTTGCAAAGTTGGAATTGATTGATTGAACTTTTTAGTCCCACCCAGTCTGCTGTTACCACTGCAGCCACGCCCACCCAATGGGCCACACCCACCCGGCACCCGACGATGCATAAGTGGGTTTTGGGTTGCAGTTTGGGCACTCGGTCTCTAAAAGGTTCGCCATCACTGATATAGGGGATATTTAATTTAAGTTCTGCTGGTTATTTATAAAGCCCAAGAAACCTTTAAGTAACATCCAGTATTTTTTTAAAAAAATGCTTTTCCAGTAGAATAAAGCTGGAAAGCATATGGTATAATTGTGTCATCTGGTATCTGTAGAAGGAAGAGTTGCTATTAAAACATTGCCACATCCAGCAAGATTTTGCTGAGGACAGGAGGACAGATTTTTCTTCATCAAATGACTATCCCCAAGTACAATCTTTTTTCTAAAGTAAAGATAAAAATAACATTGAAGCAACCTTGACTCTGGGTGACTATATCCAAGCAGTTTTCTTGATAACTTTATAGAAATATTTGTCATTGTCTTCAGCTGTGCTGGTGGGTTTTTTTTTTTGCAGTCTACTAACAGGAATTCCTAGGTAACAATTCCTAGCTTATGAGAGTATCAGGATTGGCTGTTTGCTTAAGGATCACATAGTTCATTTAACTGTAGCGATTCACTTAACAACTGCCAAAAAAAGGGTGGAAAATCAGGTCTAATTCACTTAACAACCTCCTTGCTTAGCAATGGAAATTCTGGTTCCAGTTGTGGGCACAATTAAAGGATTAACTGTACTACCCCGTGCACATTGTATTACAAAAGGCTATACACAAGGTAAACAGGTAAACATGAGTCAGGGCTATCAGAAATACCTGCGATTAGCACAATTACCAATGCTGGGCGAAGTGACTCCTAATCAAATGTACACTACTAGTCCACCTGGAATTACAAATCTGGGAGAAGCCCAACCATGGACCTGATTTGTTTTAATGGAAAGTATTATCTTGAGTAGTGTCAAAGCTAAACCTGATCAGGTTTGATCAGACATTGACAAACAACAATTCTCTCCTCCAAAGATTTAATTTAAGCTGCTGCTTCTTCTTCTTCTTCTTCTTCTTCTTCTTCTTCTTCTTCTTCTTCTTCTTCTTCTTCTTCTTCTTCTTCTTCTTCTTCTTCTTCTTCTTCTTCTTCTTCTTCTTCTTCTTCTTCTTCTTCTTCTTCCTCTTCCTCTTCCTCTTCCTCTTCCTCTTCCTCTTCCTCTTCCTCTTCCTCTTCCTCTTCCTCTTCTTCTTCTTCTTCTTCTTCTTCTTCTTCTTCTTCTTCTTCTTCTTCTTCTTCTTCTTCTTCTTCTTCTTCTTCTTCTTCTTCTTCTTCTTCCTCCTCCTCCTCCTCCTCCTCTTCCTCTNCAGTAGCACTAAATTGTGAGATGCATCTTTCAGCCACAAAATATCCAAAGCGTTTAAGAAGCATATTCATAAAACTGTTTGGGTGAAGGAAGCATCCTTCCCTGAAGTATTAAAGTAGCTGCATCTTTAGAGGGTTTAGCCAGGCTGCCCTTGTTTGTATATGCATATGTGAACAGCTCCTTCACTTGGCCAGTGGTCCCATGAAAAGTGTCGTCTATTTTCCCTGCCCACTTCTCGAGGAAAATGCCTAGTGGTTGTAGCATGTCAATACCATTAGCATTAAATGTCATTAAACCCTAGCATCTTCTCTCCAGCTAGGCAGGAAATAATAGGTGAGCCTTGATTTCTGAACTCAATGTTTTGGAGGTATGTTCCCAAAACTTTTAACAGTGAGGCTGTATACATAATCCTCAATTTACAACCAATCACTTGGTGGCCATTCAGAGTTATGACAGACCTACCTTGTAGCCACTTACAACTTGGAGTCAAGGTTCTGATAGTTCCCTGACACGGTCATATAATCAAGCTTTGAATGCTTGACAACACAGCTGCATTTATGGTCATTTGCAGCATCCTGTTATCACATGATCACGTTATGATGGTTTTGCGGAAAACTGATACTTCTGATTTCATTGGACATTATTTTTCAAAGATTTTGCTTTATGAAAAGCTTTTGGTGAGTATGATAGACCTCTTTAAGCTGAACACAAATATAATTTCAGAATGACTGTATCATGTAGTGACCATTAAGTGGTGAATAGAATAGAATAGAATAGAATAGAATAGAATAGAATAGAATAGAATAGAATAGAATAGAATAGAATTCTTTATTGGTCAAATGTGAGTGGACACAAAAGAATTTGTCTCACAGCGTACATATAAACAGCAAGTAATAGGTCATCAATCATAGTTACAATCATTAAACATAAATTACAAGACAGCAATATTAGAAAAGTTTTTTTTAATTTTAATTTATTTATTTATCAAATTTATTGGCTGCCCATATTATTATAGGGTAACTCTGGGCAGCTAATATGTCTTTGCTCTCAGTTTATGGGGAAGTTGGATTTTGAAGAAGCAGGATAGGAAGCATATTCAGACTCTTCCACTTTAATGTTGAAGAAGACTTCTGAGAATACCATGAACAGCTAAGAAAACAAACCAAGGACTTCCGGTTTTGCACAGTAGCGACCGGTCGCAGGCTTGTGGCTTCTCCGCACCCCCCACAGCTAATTTCACCCTGCCTGGGGACCCTAAATGGGTCTAAGTTGCCCCAGAGAGGCAACGAAGAAAGAAGGATGTTCCAGCAATTCTGGAACAGCAGCAGCTATTCCGTTCGACTTGGGGAAAGCCTTTTAACCCGACAGGAGAAAGAAAACAAACCAATGAATCATTGAACAAATCAGAGAAGAGCAACAAAGATGATTAGGGGACTGGAGGCTAAAATATAGAAAGAACGGTAGCTGGAATTGAGTATGTCTAGTTTAATAAAGAGAAGGACTGGGGTGACATGATAGCAGATTTCCAATATCTACAAGAGGGAGTCAAGCTATTCTTCAAAGCACCTGAGGACAGGACAAGAAGCAATTGATGGAAACTAACCAAAGAGAGAAGCAACCTAGAACTAAGGAAGAACTTCCTGACAGTTAGAACAATTGACCAGTGGAACAACCTGCCTCCAGAAGTGACGAATGCTCCAACACTGGAAGTTTTTAAGAAGAGACTGGACAGCCATTTGTCCGAAATGGTATAGGATTTCCTGCCTGAGCAGGGAGTTGGACTAGATGACCTCCAAGGTCCCTTCCAACTTAATAATAATAATAATAATAATAACAACAACAACAACAACAACTATTACTTGCCACCACAATTGAGCCGAAAATTTCTGTTGCCAAACATTTGTTAAGTGAATTTTGCTCCATTTTACAACCTTTCTTGACACCATTGTTAAGTGAATCACTTCAATTGTTAAGTTAGTAACAGGGTTGTTAAAAGAATCTGGCTTTCCCATTGACTTTGCATGTCAGAAGGTTGCAAAAGGTGATCACATGATCTCAGGACCATCAGCCACCATCATAATATGAATCGGATGCCAAGCGTCTGAATTTTGATCACATGACCAGGGGGATGCCGCAACTGTCGTAAGTGTGAAAAACGGTCACAAGTCACTTTTTTCAGTGCCATTGTAACTTTGCCCGGTCACTAAATGAACTGTTGTAAGTGGAAAACTACCTGTATTACAAAGGACAGGACAGGATCTCCTAAGCCCATTCATGCAGATCATCTGATGCCTCAGTGAATGTGGTGATCGTCTTGGTGTAAAAATTGCCTCAGACTCCCTCTCTTTCCCCTCAGCAGCAGCTGTCAATTTAAAGCAAGGCCTTGCACAGTTGACTGATCAAACAAGTTGCTGGGATTTTTTTTTCTTTTTCTTTTCTTTTTTATATAGTGAAGGACTTTAATAAAAAGCCATTATTGGAGACAAAACCTTATCTCCTGTCTGTAATAATAGCCGTAGTTATTAAGGCAAAAGAAATTGTTTTTATCCAAATGTAAAAACCAGCTTCAGACTCCGGCTATGTCTGACACTGGCCTTTTTGTTGTAGTATTTGATCTCTATCGGTGGCAATTATTTCTCAGCTGAATTTTACTCAAGATAACAAAAACTATCATGCAGCAGTTCCTTCAGGGCACAAAGTAGTTGAGCGGGTAGCCAGAAATTATATTTTAAATAAGTATGTAACTTTTTTTCCCATGAGAAGAAAGAGGTCAAAAACGTTGCTTGCCTTTTGTGTCCTCGTCTGATATAGATGAAATGGCAAAATTTGACTTTCTGCTGTGTGAATGAACAGTAGCAATCCTTGTCTCCTCTTCCGATATCGTTTGTCCCCCAGAGGAGGCAATCAGAAAGTTCATTTTCTGATTTTATATAAAAACTTCCACAACCTTTTTGCACATGGAAAACATGACATGCTTTAATCATGGCTACGGAGAATAACGCTTTATCCCTGCAGAAAATGTTTTCTGTTTGGGATAGGGGTAGGCAACCTTGGCTCTTTTATAAAAGAGCCAAGATTGCCTAACCTTGGTTTGAGAGGACCAGAAATAAAAAATTACAGGTAATCCTCAACTTATAACCATTCCTTTAATGACCAGCAGCACTAAAAAAGTGACTTTTGACCGTTCTTCACATTTACACATTTGATCATGGTGACATGATAAAAATTCAGTTGCTTGGCAACTGACTTGTATTTATGATGGTTGCAGTGACCCCAGAATCATGTGATCTCCTTTTGTAACCTTGTGACAAGCAAAGTCAAGGTGGAAGCCAGGTTCACGTAATGACCATATTACTAACCTAACAACTGCAGTGATTCACTTAACAACTGTGGCATGAAAAATGGGTCAAAACTCACTTAACAAATGTCTCACTTAGCAACGGAAATTTTGGACTCAATTGTGGTTGTAAATTGAGGACTACCTGTGCGGGATTTCTTTATACTTGCATTGATACAACAAATACATCTTTGTGTAAAGTATTAGTAAACCTTTATCACTCTGCTTTCCCTCCCCCACAATGATATTTTAAAGTTAATGGATTCTGGAGAAAAGAACAAATGTATCTGTCCTTCTCTTTGAAATGCCAGAAACTTTATGAAATTGAGGATTCTATGTTTTATAGCTTTGGAACTTCAAATCCATAGATACTTTTCCCAGTTTGCTGTGCAAATTGCATTGTTACTGTTTTTATTTTTATGGTATACTCATGTATACCAGTCATAAACAGTGGTGGTTGCTTCCCGCCTTCCATGTCTGGGCAGAATTTGGGCTATCCAGATGACAGAATAAAAGGTAGATCGTGAGACACAGTTTACAATTTTTTTTAAAAAAAATGGCTTATTACATAAATATAGAAGTATACTTTTCTGCTATGTATTCAAAATGAACTGTGATTAATATATAACAACAATAACAATAACAATAATAATAGTAATAATAATAAAAAAGTTGGAAGAGACCTTGGAGGTCATCTAGTCCAACTCCCTGCTCAGGCAGGAAACCCTATACCATTTCGGACGAATGGCTGTCCAGTCTCTTCTTAAAAACTTCCAGTGTTGGAGCATTCGCCACTTCTGGAGGCAGGTTGTTCCACTGGTCAATTGTTCTGACTGTCAGGAAGTTTCTCCTTAGTTCTAGGTTGCTTCTTTCCTTGATTAGTTTCCATCCGTTACTTCTTCTCCTGCCTTCAGGCGCTTTGGAGAATAGCTTGACTCCCACAATACAACAGATATTGTGTATATGTGCATGTATATATACAGCATGTGTGTATGTCTGTGTTTGTATAATAGGTAGTCCTCGACTTACGACCATAACTGAGCTAAAAAATTCTGTTAAGTGACACATTTGTTAAATGAGTTTTGCTCCATTTTATGACTTTTCTTGCCACAGTTGTTATGTTCAATCTTAACAGTTAAGTTAGTAATAAGGTTGTTAAGTGAATCTGGCTTCCCCATTGACTTGCTTGTCAGAAGGTTGCAAAAGCTGATCACATGATCCCAGGACACTGCAACCATCATAAATATGAACCAGTTGTCAAGCATCTGAATTTTGAT
The DNA here is from genome assembly GCF_001527695.2 of Protobothrops mucrosquamatus. Classification (NCBI taxonomy): domain Eukaryota; kingdom Metazoa; phylum Chordata; class Lepidosauria; order Squamata; family Viperidae; genus Protobothrops; species Protobothrops mucrosquamatus. The sequence continues at coordinate 16,417 of NW_015390582.1, read as the reverse complement.
CAAGGGAATGTGGATGTGCAAAGGTCATGAAGTATGAAAAATGGTCATAAGTCCTGTCCTGTCCTATCTTTCATCTCATCTCATCTCATCTCATCTCATCTCATCTCATCTCATCTCAAGATAGAACATTTCCCTTTATCTATTTACAAAAATATACATAAAACATTGGAGGAAGAAGGGGGGGAACCAAAGAATATAGACAGTTTTCCTATAGTTCATAGTGTAGGCTTCTTAACTCCAGGAAGCCAGCTGTGCAGTTTATCTGGAAGCAGTCAGGTTGCATAACTGTCCTGTTTTTTGAGACTTTGGGAGAGGAAATACTGATAGGCAGGACGAGATAGAAGAGATGGACAAGAAGAGGATGCTGGAATTGGGTATGTCTAGTTTAATGAAGAGAAGGACGAGGGGGGACATGATAGCAGTGTTCCAATATCTCAGGGGCTGCCACAAAGAAGAGGGAGTCAAGCTCTTCTCCAAGGTGCCTGAAGGCAGGACGAGAAGCAACAGATGGAAACTAAGCAAGGAGAGAAACAACCTAGAACTAAGGAGAAACTTCCTGACAGTTAGAACAATTAACCAGTGGAACAACCTGCCTCCAGAAGTTGTGAATGCTCCAAAACTGGAAGTTTTTAAGAAGAAACTGGACAAACCATTTGTCTGAAATGGTATAAGGTTTCCTGCCTGAGCAGGGGGTTGGACTAGAACAGAGGTCCCCAACCTTTTGGGCACTAGGGACCAGTTCCATGGAGAGAGGTTTTTCCACGGACCGGAGGGTGTGTGGTTTTGTGTGCTGGTTGCATCCCGCGGATGGGGCTTTGTTTGTTTGTGCGGACCAGTTGTTGGCATGCTACGGCCTGGTCAATGGACCGGAGGTTGGGGACCCCTGGACTAGAAAACCTCCAAAGTCCCTTCCAACTCTGTCATTCTGTTACTAAATGAGCTGTTGTAAGTCGAGGACTTTGCTCTCAATCTAGAGAGATTAAAGAGTTTTCCATCTGATCTGGTCTGGAGATAGATACCCTCTGTTGCAGTTCCAAAAGCGTGTTTCAGCATGACAGCAAAAAAGATCCCGAATAAAGTTGGCGCGAGGACGCAGCCCTGCTTCACTCCACTTCGAATGTCAAAGGAATCAGTCCCGGAACCAGCGAAATCTGGGGTCTGGACAGGGGACAGATTGTATCTGCCCTCAGTGTGGAAGGGGCTACCACTCTTGAATTGGCCTTTTTAGCCACACCAGATGCTGTTTTGGGACCTCTTTCCAGAGCACGATACCATAGTCTCTCTAGACTGAAGGATGCCAATGGAAGTCAAGGACCACCTGTATTATGAGCTATTATAAATGTTGTCCAATGTAATATGAAACGCAAAGAAAACAATTGTTTTTTGCCAGAATCTTCCAGGATGTTACAAGATTATGCTTCCTCTCTTGCCAGAGAAGAGAAACCTTGATCAAGTTAGAAGAACCTCATGAATGGCATCTTTCACTCTACCTGGAAACAGTCTCTGTTTAAACTTTTGATCTGAAATTCAAGGTTGATTGGAGAAATTGTATGTTGCGAATGGTACAGAAACTAGTTTTTTCCTCTTTGAGGAGAATGCTACTGTGCATCAATGGGAGATTAAATGGTCCTGTTGTAAGTTAGTTACCTAGGGCCTCCCAAGTGGAAAGCGTGAGACTGCCAATTAAAAAGGTGTTTCCTAGATGATTTGATTGTGTTAGCAATCTGGCAGAGGGTAAAAGTGTCTGTTTTGGAAGTCTCATGTTGCTTACATAAATAATAATTAACGTCTTTGATTTGTATTACACCTGAGTACACTGTGGCTTTCCTATTTTATGGCTTGAATTGTCCTTGCCAAATATAATGGAGATAGAAGTGGCAAGGAGACACTCAGAATCTATACAGTACATAAAATTTTACAGTCCTCTCTGGACTAATCTGTTGTCCCAGATAAGCATTTTTACTGCAGGCCAGTATAATAGGTCTTTAAGTAGTTGTAAATAGGTCCTTTAACTGGAGATCTGCAATGTAAGAATTGGCAGAGATGGGAAAAACGACCCATTTGATCAGAGACAAAGCAATACGTACTTTTATAAAATACTGGAAACCCTTTATAGATATCTAATATATTATGGTTAATCAGGTATAAAGGATTAGAAAGCAAAGTAGTTTTTTTTCTTAGACTGAGAATATACTCTGTCCAGTTTTCATTGCTTAAATCATACGAGTCTGCTGCTATTTGCCATTTCCATTTGTGCTCTTTGTTTGCAATCTATTAACTTTGAAAGCTAACTTATTAAAACCAGCAATGCCTGGACATACATAGATATAAACTTCTTTTTTTTTTGCAGCCTTGAACGGAAATAAAAATAGGAGTAATTGAAAAGATTTTATCCTCTTGCTTCATGTGTAATATGTTTTTCATTTAGTTTTAATGCTGAGCTATACAGCCTTCATTTTGATTATTAGGCTACAGGGTGAAAATTGCTTGGTTGTTCTTTCCTGCATTGTAAACAGCCACCTGTTTCAGTGTATATAAATTTTGATTCTAGTGTATATTAACAAAACGCTGAAGTAAATGTGTGGGTTTTTTTTCCTCCTGCAAATTACTCTATTCTCGGTGACAGCATTCAATATCGGTTGATGAATGTCAAGCCTTTATGGATAAGACCTTTAATTTCCTAATGTTTGCGATTGGAAAAGCTGCTTTGGCTTGCATTGTATGTCCTGAATTCAGTGATCCGTATTATCACTAGTGAGCAAGTCAGCAATCTGCTAGCAATATTTCTGACATTTAGGCAGTAGCTACAGCCATGGAACCTGCACTAAATGTTCACACTTCAGTGGCAGGACCGTAAAGTAGCAATAATGTGAAGTAGTGTATACTTCTCCATTGCACTGCCATTCACAATCTTAATTTCTCCTTTCTATTCAATGTTCTGGGGAAGGAACATTGACTGCTGAAGTACTGGGACTCCTTCAGAAGACCTTGGGATGCTGTCCAAGGTGCTACTTTTCTTGATGTGCAGTTACAATACCTACTGCTACCGTACATTTTAATTTTCTCAGGATAAAAAGCCAAGATTAATAATTGGGCAGCATCTTCAATGGGCTTATCAAAAATAACACAAAAGTAACACAAAATAATTCTGTGCAATTATTATTGTAATGCTTCCTGTTCTGTGAAAACATGAGATAAAACACAACAGAACTACATCTTCTCCCCAACATACAACATCCTGTTCATTCAGTAAAACTTTTCAGTTGAAGCTTATCATTGCTATATCAAAGATAACAAAATATTCACTTTGAACCAGGATACTGTGCAAAGTTTGGTGTGCAAGGTCTCTTGGCACATGAGAAAATCCTACACAATAGATCTGAACTTCATTCAACTTCATTCATATTTATATCATTTTCATAGTGGAAATGAGAAAATATTTTAATCTGAGTATTGGAAGGAAGGAAGGGAGGGAGGGAGGGAGGGAGGGAGGAAGACAGATTGATATAATTATGGAATCTTCTCAAAAGATGTGACTGGATTATTATCATCAATACACCAAAAGTGGGTGTAGTGTGTAGTGGGGTGCCCCAGGGCTCTGTTCTGGGTCCAGTGCTCTTCAACATCTTCATCAATGATTTGGACGAGGGGATAAATGGGGAAATCATCAAATTTGCAGACGACACCAAGCTGGCAGGAATAGCCAACACTCCAGAAGACAGGCTTAGGATACAGGAGGATCTGGACAGACTTGAACACTGGGCACTATCTAACAAAATGAAATTCAGTGGTGAAAAAAGTAAGGTTCTACATTTAGGCAAGAAAAACCAAACGTACAGGTATAGTATAGGGGGTACCTTGCTCAATAGTAGTAACTGTGAGAGGGATCTTGGAGTCCTAGTGGACAATCATTTAAATATGAGCCAGCAGTGTGCTGCAACTGCCAAAAAAGCCAACACAGTGCTAGGCTGCATTAACAGAGGGATAGAATCAAGATCACACGAAGTATTAATACCACTCTACAATGCCTTGGTAAGGCCACACTTGGAATACTACATCCAGTTTTGGTCACCACGATGTAAAAAAGATGTTGGGACTCTAGAAAGAGTATAGAGAAGAGCAACAAAGATGATTAGGGGACTGGAGTTTAAAACATATAAGGAAAGGTAGATGGAACTGGATATGTCTAGTTTAATGAAGAGAAGGACGAGGGGGGACATGATAGCAGTGTTCCAATAGCTCAGGGGCTGCTACAGAGAAGAGGGAATCAAGCTATTTTCCAAAGCGCCTGAAGGCAGGACAAGAAGCAATGGATGGAAACTGATCAAGGAGAGAAGCAACCTAGAACTAAGGAGAAACTTCCTGACAGTTAGAACAATTAACCAGTGGAACAACCTGCCTCCAGAAGCGGTGAATACTCCAACACTGGAAGTTTTTAAGAAGAAACTGGACAGCCATTTGTCCGAAATGGTATAAGGTTACCTGCCTGAGCAGGGGGTTGGACTTGATGACCTCCAAGGTCCCTTCCAACTTTATTATTATTATTATTATTATTATTATTATTATTATTATTATTATTATTATTATTATTATTATTATTATTATTATTATTACTAAAATTGTAGGATATCTTTTCTATCTCTATATATATAGTCATCCTACGCTTCTTAAGTTTTTTAAAAAATGCAACAATAGGGAACTGGCCAAAGAAATAATAACTTGAAGGGATGTTGAAGCAAATACAAAAACATTGGCATTAATTCTATATTTTGTGGTAAGATTAAACCGGTTTCAGTCATCTGCTACAAGGATCAGAATATTGCAAGAGTGGAAAATGACATAAGTGCTGTCCCGATTCATTACCAGGATCTGTAAATTAGAGGTACAATAAACCCTTAATTTTATGGATCTTTAGTCAGTGACCTTTGAATGGATGCAGTCTAGATTTTAGCCTTTCACTCCAAGCAGTGAACACAGCCTGTCATTTGATGACTCAGTCTAGACAGTGTTTGTGCATTTTGTGTACATTATGTAAGATTTGTAAAATCCCATTCATCCTTTTTTCTCTACGAATACTTTCCCCCTTTAGCAGTTCGTTGAATTGAGTTGGTTTGGGATATAATTTAGTAGGGTGTTTAAATTGTAAAAGGAATCAGATTCAACCTGTCATTGACCATGGGTTTTGTGCCAATTAATCCGGTAACTTCACCTGGTTCTTTTTGTCAAGATAAAATAAACAGAATTTCCCATGTATGCCAACTTTCACTTGCACAGGAGAAAAAAAGAATGATAAAGGGTTAATGAAAAATAATAAAATAATAATGATAAGTAGCGTAGATGGGGTACAAAGAGTTTAAGGCATTTGTGTTTGCTATCATATCATCCTGCAGCAGGAAAATTGTAAAGCATGCAATCATAAGCATGCATCTGAAGGAGTGATGATCTATACCAGGGGTAGGCAACCTTGGCTCTTTTATGACTCGTGGACTTCAACTCCCAGAATTCCATGCTGGCTCAGGAATTCTGGAAGTTGAAGTCCATGAGTCATAAAAGAGCCAAGGTTGCCTACCCCCTGATCTATACGTCTGCACCATTTATATACAGATAATCCTCGGCTTACAACCACAACTGAGCCCAAAATTTCTGTTGCTAAGTGAGACAGTTGTTAAATAAGTTTTTCCTCATTTTACAACCATTCTTGCCATAGCTGTTAACTGAGTCACTGCAGTTGTTAAGTTAACAACCCAGTTGTTAAGTGAATCTGGCTTTCCCATGGTCTTTGCTTGATAGAAGGTTGCAAAAGGTGATCACATGATCCCGGGAATCTGCAAACATCACAAAAAAGGATTCAGTTGCCAGGCACCTGAATTTTGATCACATGTCCATGGGGATACAACGGCTGTGTGAAAAATGGCCATAGTCACTTTTTCCTTTTTTTAGTTCATTTTTATTAGTGTATCAACGTATAAAATACAAAGAGAAATTTTAAAAAGTGATAAAAAACTGGGGGAGGAAGGTAAAAAAATATGGAGTACAGAGGGAAAAAGAAAGAAAAAGGCACCGACTTCCAACTCTCTTTAGCACAGTACAGTAGAAGGTAACAACATTACGACCTCAACTTTTTACTTTTACACAGCAGTATATACTAGCCATTTCTATAGCAACAAACCTATAGCAACAAAATCAAAGTTTCATTTTTTTTTCCCATTGCAAGCACAAAATCCGGAAGCAATTTCCAAATAGAAACACGATTAAATATATTCTCTTCTTTGGATAAAAGAATCATCTCTGCTCCTCCTTGCTGTGGGGAATAATATGTGCTTCTGTTTACTCATTAATCTTTATAAACTGTCATAATTAATAGTATATCAGTGATGGCGAACCTTTTGGAGATTGAGTGCCCAAACTGCAACCCAAAACCCGCTTATGCATTGATAAGTGCCAGGCGGGTGTGGCCCATTGGGTGGGCGTGGCCCATTGGGTGGGCGTGGCCCATTGGGTGGGTGTGGCTGCGGTGGTAACGGCAGACTGGGTGGGACTAAAAAGGTCAATCAATCAATTCCAACTTTGCAAGATCTTTTTTTTCCCGCGAGAAGTTGAAATTGACTGAAACTTTTTTTTTTTTGCACACGGCGGCGGAGGCCTAAAGTGAAAAGGTTTTATAAAACCCAGCTGAAGGCCTAGGACTGGGGTGACGGTGCGCATGCCCACAGAGAGGGCTCTGAGTGCCGCCTCTGGCACCCGTGCCATAGGTTCGCCACCACTGCCCTATATTATTTCAGATTTTTTAATTCACTCTTTCCAGTACTGTTGGATGGTCACTCAATGAACTGTCGTAAGCCGAGGACTATTTGTTCTCAAGTTTGTTTCCAGGGTAGAACCAGTTAAAAAAAAAAACAAATAGCCCAAACCAGGGTAGCCACCAGAATTTTAAAATGTCTAGAGTACTTGGAGGGGGTGAACAGAAAACACTATATATGCCAATTGATATTTTTGCCATGGCCAAATAGCAACAACACTTGGATTTATACACCGCTTCACAGTGCTTCACAGCCCTCTCTAAGCGGTTTACAGAGTCAGCCTATTGTCTCCCAACAATCTGGGTCCTCAATTTACTGACCTGGGAAAGGATGGAAGGCTAAGTCACCAATAAGGCCTTTCCTGTCCTCATTCTTCAGAAAAAAAGTCCTTTATGATATTGGATGGTAGGCAGGAAAATATATGCAGTCAGAAAAAGCTCAGTCATAAATTTACTTCGTGTGATTCCAAAGGCATCAGAACAGGAATATGCATAGTTATTGTGATTAGAAGCTCCATGGAGATCAAAAATGCAAAATTAAGAAAAAACCTTGGAGGTTCCTACAGAGTATAGGGTAAAGATACCATTAAAGCAGGTCTAACTCTTGGTGTTTGCTAACATATCAACAATACAGAAGTAATTTCTATTGCAATGTGTTCCTTGTTTATTATGGATGCTTTTCACAACCTCCTCTTAAATTGAAATGATGGATAAAGGTTATATTAGATGTTAACGTTGTCTATTCAAAAGTGCAGTCTGAAATTGAGACTGACATTTCTTTCTACACAATATTTACTTAATTGAATAATGACATAAACACTGCATGAAACATTCATATCTTTATATCTTTTGGAATGGGAAAAGTAGAAAAAAATGGTTCTAAGTAAGGATTATGAACCTCTTTCCTAACAGCCACTGACTAAAAAGTAATTACGGTTCAGAGTTTCATAATGAGGATTTGACAGCTAGTCAGACCACCCAGAAGAGCGAGGGGCAATATATCCCAGAGAGATGCATTTATTACAAAGAGCTTTTGTGATTTTGAAGGAAATGCAGCTTTACAAATTACAGTGTGCATTTCTGAGACATAAACTGAAATGCTGTTTTGAATGGTTCTTCCGTCATTTCTTCAAAATGTCAAATTCCATAGATTTGGCCATAAATATTAATTCTGTTCTGGAGGGGCACTCTGGGCTACAAATAATTTTGTGTTAGACTAATTATAGTTTAATCCATGACCATCCAATGAATATGACTGGTGGAAAACTGACAAAAGAAACTGTTCTTTCACACAGTTCCTAATTAATTTCTTGGACTGGCTTCTGTGAGATGAAATGGACATTGGTTTGCATATTCATGAAGCAACAGTCTATCAGTGGTTGGCTATGATGGATAAAGGCAGGTTTAAATACCACTCAAATACCAACACAAAAATAAAATGACTTTTAAAACCCTGTTGTAAAGGAAGCATGAAATTGGTTGTTGCATGAAAAAATCTTTTTATACCACATAGGCTCCTTGTACACTACCTTTGCCTTCCCAATGTCTTAGACTACACTTCTCACAACCCCTTTTCACAGATTGGGATGGATGGGCGTTGAAGTTTAGAATATCTGGAAAACTTCTGATTGCCTACGCAATTTAATTTTTGTGTGTGCAACAATGGGGAATTGGATGATTTGTTTCTTTTCTTTATTACCACATATGCCCCATCTCACAGATTTTTGTGATATGGATTTGTTCCCGTCTAGCTTTCTTTTATGTCTTAATGTTTAGTTTAATTCAAAATCATTGTATGTATGTGCGCCTGTGTCTGAATGTATATTTATATGCCTATGTGTATGCTTACATATGTGCTCCATAGAATAAGAAGGCTTATTAATGATATGGTTAGAAAAAGAAGTAGCATAAATAATTTGGGACTACTGTTTATAATAATAATAGTAAAGTTGGAAGGGACCTTGGAGGTCATCTAGTCCAACCCCCTGCTCAGGCAGGAAACCCTATACCATTTTGGACAAATGGCTGTCCAGTCTCTTCTTAAAAACTTCCAGTGTTGGAGTATTCACCGCTTCTGGAGGCAGGTTGTTCCACTGGTTAATTGTTCTCACTGTCAGGAAGTTTCTATGAAGAGAAAAAGTTTAGTGTAAAGACTAGGCATTGGGAAATTGGGAGCGTATGAGTTCTAGTCCCACTTTAGATACAAAGCCAGTTGGGTGACCTTGGGCCAGATGGATTTTTTCAGCCCTAGGAAGGAGGCAATGGCACTTCTGAAATATTGTCATCCAGTCAATCTTGTCATACCAGGATTCAATAATGATTCAAAAGCTTTCTGTCTATGTCTATGTCTACCTCTGCCTCTACTTCTGTTTCCTCCTTAATTTTAAAAAAAAGCAAATAATGCCTGTGAAATAAAAATATTGAGTGAAATAGAGTTCTTATTTCATGTCACCATGTTTATGGATAGCAAGGAGATTTCTCTCCACTATATATTCCATACCAATGTATTTATTTATTGATGTAGTAATATTGGCTCTTATTATGAATGGCTGATTTGCCATTTTTGTTTAACAACTGTCAGATCCCCAAAGAAATGTATACCTTTTTCTTCTATCCTATACTTACTTTTATAACCATTTCCTGGGGCCTGCCATTCTGTTGGGAGGGGGGGTGCCTTGGGGGATACTTTCCACTGCCTTGCCACTATGCCCTTCTCCCAGGGGAAGGAATGCAGCCAAATAACATCACTCTTATCTGGGAGACTTTGCCCTTGGAGTGGGAGGGAAACGAAACTGCGAGAGACCTTGGAGAGTGCACCAAAGTAGTCCGTTACCAAAACACTATATCATCTGTGGATTGGCTGAGATTCGAACAGACCCTGGGACCCTGGGGGGAGGAGTAACAATTATTACTTTTCATATACTGCTTACACGGGTTTTTCCCTCAGACCCCACTTTGATTCCTTGCTGTCACTAGCTCCTTATAAAAGTTCCTTTTGAAACTGTTTCGAGAGTTGTGCTTTCTTGGGAGACCTAGTTGAGGTAGATCCTTACAACAACCTATCTTTTTAAAAACACCAACTTAACTTGAGAGGGGAAAGCAAGGACATAAGAATCGGTGGTGATGAAATGTGTTGGTTGATTTGGAAGCCCTTATTCATTGAGTCAATGTTGAAAATTCACCAGTAAAAAAGATAGCAATGGAGAAATTAGCCTATGTGTCAACTAGGAATTCACTAGGCTATTCAGTATAAAACAAAAATTGTGCTGTTCCAGCATTGTTACAGTACAATTCTGCTTGATTAATTACAGGTGGTCCTTGGTTAATAATCATTCATTCAACAACTATTCAAACTTTTGATGGCACTGAATAAGGCAGGGGTGTCAAAGTGCCGGCCCACAGACCGGATGCATCATGTCGAAATCGCACCCACCCCATTGCCGGAAATGGAGAAAAAGTCACGATATGTGGCAACACATCACGTGATGTTGCGAGTTTGACACTCCTGGAATAAGGCATCACACACACGTGTGCACATACAGGCGCGCACGCGCGCACACACACACACACAGAGAATGATCCTGTGATTGTAATCTGGGAACTTGGTGACCAGCCTGAATTTTTCATGGAAGTGTCCCATGATTATGATTTATGACCATCCCTGCCAGCTTCCCACAAACAAAGTCACTGGGGAAGCTGGCAGGAAGTCAGAAGTTATAATAATGTGGATGATTCATTTAATGATGATAACTGGCACTGCCAGAACTGCTGTCACAAAGTAGCATGGTCATGTGACATCACCCTTTCCAACTATGCTGTTCCTAATTACTATTGTTAAACAAGGACTACCTGTATTATTTTTTAGTTCCAGGTGCTTTGTCCTCAGAACTATGGCTTCAGGAAAATGTCATGTTTATATGCTGTTAGAATACTTAATTTATACATCATGGTTTAATTTAAGACAATAGACTACAAGGTTCTCAAAGAATCATTTGTTACTTTGATCTGAAGAGGTTATACAGTAAAAACTGGTTCTAAAATAATAAATGGAAGTTTAGGTTATCAGAAAACTGGTGAGTAGTGAATGAGTAACGGTGAATTGAAAGAGAAAGACTGAGAAAATTTGGTTTCGTATTCAGTCCAAGTTGAAGCTGTTTTCCCAAGAGTACATTTTCAGGCTTTTAGCAAAACATTTCAGTGATCCCTTATATTTTGGTTGCAGGAACAGAATGTCTGTTATGATGGTGTGCCAGTAAATAATACCTTCTGAGGGAATATATGGAAGATATGGTTGCCTTATACATGTTTCCAGTGCTGAAGATAGCGTACAACTAATATTTGTTCTGTCATGTGTTCTCAATATAAAATAGACACTGTTTATTATGAGGGTGAAGGTTCATTCTCCGAGCTTGTGAGTTGGTTTCTGAACATTTTGTTACCCAGCTAGGTAACATCTTCAGCAGAGTTTAGGACAGACATGTCAAACTCACGACGTCACATGACGTCACACGACATATCAGAGCTTTTTTCCCATTGCTGGCAATGGGGTGGGTGTCAAACTGGCGGGCCGCCAGTTTGACACCCTGGTTTAGGGGATGTCAGTGTCAGTGTTCTTCTGTTTATAAGGGCTTCAGGTGTGGGTGTGTGGAGTGAGGGTCTTGTGATGGGGAGGTTACCTCAGGTCAGGCTCTTTGTTGTTTACTTTAACTTCAGAAGCAACGTATACCTTTCCAGTTATTAACTCTTTATTTCCTTAGTGGTAACTACATGGTGGCATTATTAAGTCTGGAGAAGCAGTTTGTTTGCACAATTAGTCTCTGATTGCAGTATTATATGAATAACAGAATTAAAAAGAAGAAATAAATTAAATGCCTTAATATAATAGCAAGTAACCATGCAAATAAGAAAATGGGAAACTTCTAATTCCATTAGAAATTAGTGTGATGCACAACAACTTCCTTCTAATCTTCTGATTCTTTAATAATAGTGTGTTTGTGTGCTTCTATGTTTCTGTGTCTGGTTTCATTGATTTTCCACTGATTTTCCACTGTTAAAATGACAACAAGGCTGAAGATGAATTGGGCAGTTAAAGTTAAAGCAACTGAATCAGTTTTGGCCTTTCTGGATTATGGATTTAAACAGTTTCTTTTGGAATGAAGCACATCTCCCCCATTTTATGATACTGATTTTTATGCAGCTATTATGCAAAAATGTATATCATGAAATTTCATAGAAAATAGTCAACTTTCTTGCTTAAAAAATAACAACGTTATGTAGAAATGGGAGAGATGGATGGTGAAGCATATGCAAATCAAAATGTACCAGATAAGACCTCTTTTCAAGGAACTTTTCCTTTGAGTAAGTGCTAGGATATACTTTAAAATAACAGACTTGCATGGTCAGATTCTTCATGGCTTGTGATGGCTTTGGATTTACCATCAATATCCAAAAGACCATACTCAGGCACCAGCCCACTCGGTATGCACTATACACAGATCCCAAAATCACAATCACAGGGCAGAAACTACAGGCAGCAAACCAGTTTCATTATTTTGGCAGTACCCTGTACTGAGCAGTGCTGACGTTACAGAAAATAGCTGCAGAATAGCAAGGACCTGCTACCTGGTTTGGATAGACTATGCTCCATGCTGTGGGCATGTTGAGGAATCAGCTCAGTAACAGAACTGAAGGTCACCACCAGAGTTCCCCAACTTTTCCGGCTTTGCATACTGGCAGAGGAGTGGGAGGGGTTGCCAGATGTGCTTGCCCGCTACTCATGCAAGTGGAGATGTGCACATATGCGCACACTCACCCACTGTTGTGATTCCTCACCAGCCAGTGGACCCGGCAACTGAGTCTGAGGAATCAGAGAAGGAGGAGGGGCCTGGAGTGACATCAGAGTCAGAGGAAGGCTCTGAGGAGCTCCAAGACTTACAGTCGGACGAGGAGCTTGGGCCCTCTACTTGCATTCAGACTGAGACATAGCTGTGCTGGGAGTCTGAGTTGGACAGTGATAAATCACAGCTGGGAGATATCCAGGATGCATGAAAACGTCGGCAATAAAAGAGAGTAGGACAGAGGAATGCAATGGGGTGGCTTCAAAGGCAAAGGAGAAGGCATTAGGAAGCCACGCCTTGGCTGCATAATAAAAGGGAAGGTGTGGGAGGTGCTGGTTGCAGAAGGCAACCGTTTGTGTTGAGGATCGAGTTTCTGTGAACTGTGTTTGTTTGCCTTGGACATTGACTCAGGTCTGTGAATAATAAAAGGGATTGGTTTTTTCCTACGGTTCCAGCCTGCTAGTTGGAAGAGGGGTTTCTCCTTGTGAGCTTAACAAGGACTCACGTAGGCTGGGACATTACACCCATCACTTCCATGGCCCGGTTCTGAAAAGTTCAATGCCAGATAGTGGGCTGTGGCCTGGGGTTGGGGTTGGGGATCCCTGGTCTACACAATCGTGGTACTGTCAGAGCTGAAGAAGCTTCTTGGATGAGAAACGAAATGCCTTCAAGGAAAAACTAAGAAAATCCAGTTGCCTCTTTAAAAAGCACCTTTGGGACAACCATGATCTGAATGACTGAGAATCTGCATAGACATATGTTACGCATTGTTTTCAGTACAAGTGGTCCTTAATTTACAACAATTCGTTTAGTGACTGTTCGAAGTTAAAACAGCACTGAAGAAAGTGACATGACTGTTTTTCACAACTTAGGACTATCACAGCATCCCCATGGTCATATGTTCAAAATTTGGATGCTTGGCAAGTGACTCACATTTATGATGGCTACAGTGTTCCTGATCCCGTTTTGCGACCTTCTGATAAGCAAAGTCAATGGGGAAGCCAGATTTTCCTTAACAACCATGCTACTAATTTGACAAGCACAGTGGTTCACTTAATAACAGTGGTAAGAAAGGTCGTAAAATGGGGCAAAACCCACTTAAAAAACTGTCTCGCTTAGCAACATAAATTTTGGGATCAATTGCGGTCGTACGTTGAGGACTACCTACTCTGTATTATAGCTAAGCATTTGATATGGCAGCTTAGCTCAGCATTTATTTGGCATTCCTCTTCCGCAGTCATGAGAGAACTCAATATATTTAAGGGTGTATATCTGAAAACGAACTTCGCATATACATTCAGAAGGAAGGAAATTAACAGCTTATAAACATTTTGTCCAGTCCGGGGGGGGGGGGGGAAGACCTAAATGTTGTAATAGAAATTGGGGAGGGGGGAGGCACAAACTGGCAAAGAATGGCAAGTAGAATTCCAGGCAGAGCTTCATCGTCTTCAAAAGATTCAGAGTCACAAATGTGTCAGGTGTAACATAATTGATTCTAAAAGTAATGATGCTGAATATGCTTTGGCATATAATGCCTCTCTAGGTAGTGCTTTGACACTTAGCTGCCAGGTTCTTTCTGGATAATTCAGTTAAAAAAAAAATATTCAGGTAGTAGAATCCAGCTGCAATTATGGTCAGTGCAATTGCCCTGAAGCTGGAGAGACTGAAAAGCTGAAATGTGTGCTGAGTTCCTTCTGCCCAGCAACAGAAGCCAATCTCTCCCGCTGCCTGAAGCTTTCTTTTACATAGATTGAGTGAGAGAGGAATCAGGCATTGGAAGATTCAAAGCTTTTTTAAAATACTGGGTGTCCAACCATTGTGCTGCTCTTAATCAAGCTGCTTCTCATAGTACAGTGGTTCCCAACCTTTCCTGTACCCCGCACCCCTAGAAGGCTTCTGATATATTCTTGCACCCCTTACAAAAGTTCAAAATAATGGCAGCGAATTAGGCATATACACTATAATTTTGAAAACCCAACTTTTTGCGCCCCCTGGAATATCGTCTTGCGCCCCTGGTTGAGAACCCCTGTCATAGTATGTCCCAGTGATGCTTTTTCAGGAGGCAACTAGACTTTCCTGTTTCTTTTTGAAGACGTTTCACTTCTCATCCAAGAAGCTTCTTCATGTTTGACACTAATGCAAAAACAAAAAGGCCCAGTTGCCTCATGGAAAAGCACCTTTGGGACAACAATGCCCTGGATGACTGAGAATCTCCATAGACATTCAGGTTTACACCTGAAATGTTAAATATGCCTTTGGCAGAGGGAAGGAAAGTAGGCAGAACCACTGTTGTGGGGGTAGATCTGGTTGCCTTGAGTCAAATACAGGTAATCCTTGACTTATAACCACAACTGAGTTCAAAAGTTTCCATTGCTAAGCAAGACACTTGTTGAATTTTGCCCCATGACCTTTCTTGCTACAGTCGTTAAGTGAATTGCTGCAATTGTTACATTGGTAATACGGTTGTTAAGTGAATCTGGCTTCCCCGTTAACTTTGTTTGTCAGAAAGTTGCAAAAGGTGAACACGTGGCCTTGGGAATTGCAACTGCTATAAATACCTGCCAGTTGCCAAGCGTCCAAATTTTGATCACATGACCAAGGAAATGCTTCGGTGGTCGTCAAGTGTGAAAAGCGGTCATAAGTCACTTTTTTCAGTGCCATTATAACTTCAAACGGTCCTTAAACGAAGGGTTATAAGTCAAGGACTACATGTAATACTGGATGTCTGAAGCTTTTAAGCTTCTATGTGGTGACTGAAGTCATTGTCCAAAGAATTAAAAAAAAAAAAACTTAGAATGCCTCATCAGCATCTAGATCAGTGGTTCTCAACCTTTTTAATGCCGCGACCCCCAACTGGTCGTAAGTCGAGGACTAAACCGGTCGTAAGTCGAGGACTAAACCGGTCGTAAGTCGAGGACTTTCCCTGACCGGGAGCGCCGCGCATGCGTGGTTCCTCCCCCCTGCGCCGGCCGAGGCATAGCTGGCAAGCAGCAGAGACGGAGCAGGCCGACCACCAGCTGGCCCAGCCCAAGGGAGGTAAGGCACCCGCCGGAAAAGGGAAAAAAAATGGCAGACAGCCTTGCTTGGCGACCCCCGTGAAATGGTCGATCGACCCCAAATGGGGTCGCGACCCATAGGTTGAGAACCGCTGATCTAGATGAAAATGTCCCAATAAAGAACATGTGTAGTTCAGGATTGGTGCTCTCTGAGCTTGGTTGTTTTCTTGCAGATATTTCCTTACCCAAACTAAGTAACATAATCAGTGCTAGTCCTGATGATATTACTTTGTTTGGGTAATGAAACATCTGTAAGAAAACAACCAAACTCAGAGAGCACCAAGGACCCCCTCAGATAAAAATGTCGCACCAAATTAGATACTGTATGTAAAGCTCTTTCCTTTTAATTCATACTTTGGGATGTTGATCCGGTTTCTTAATTTTACACTATTTTGATATGTATTTCCCTGGTTTTTTATGCATGGGTGTTATGTATTATTTAACTCACTACGCTGTCAGCCACCAATCAAATCCGTGCTTTATCAGAAGCAGGTGAAATTAGTCTGTGAGGCTTTGTGATGTGGAAAAGCCATCTGATGAAGGCCTTTATTTCCCAGAATTGCTTTTCTCCATGAAATAGGAGAGTGGAACTGATTGTTCTCTTACCTTTTTCATGTGGAGAAAATAGTTTCAAAAACAATGTTCACGTCAGCAACTGGTCAGAGATAACTGCTGAGAAAAAGACAGCTTCTGGCTACGGTATAGGAGCTAATCAACACCAGGGT
>NW_015390581.1:0-36375 GCF_001527695.2 Protobothrops mucrosquamatus | reverse complement strand
AACCCCCTGCTCAGGCAGGAAACCCTATACCATTTCGGACAAATGGCTGTCCAGTCTCTTCTTAAAAACTTCCAGTGTTGGAGCATTCACCGCTTCTGGAGGCAGGTTGTTCCACTGGTTAATTGTTCTCACTGTCAGGAAGTTTCTCCTTAGTTCTAGATTGCTTCTCTCCTTGATTAGTTTCCACCCGTTGTTTCTTCTCCTGCCTTCAGGCGCTTTGGAGAATAGCTTGACTCCCTCTTCTTTATGGCAACCCCTGAGATATTGGAACACTGCTATCATGTCCCCCCTCGTCCTTCTCTTCATTAAACTAGATATACCCAATTCCAGCAGCCGTTCCTTATATGCTTTAGCCTCCAGTCCCCTAATCATCTTTGTTGCTCTTCTCTGTACTCTTTCTAAAGTCTCAACATCTTTTTTACATCGTGGTGACCAAAACTGGATGCAGTATTCCCATTGTGGCCTTACCAAGGCATTGTAAAGTGGTATTAACACTTCACGTGATCTTGATTCTATCCCTCTGTTAATGCAGCCTAGCACAGTGTTGGCCTTTTTGGCAGCTGCAGCACACTGCTGGCTCATATTTAGGTGATTGTCCACTAGGACTCCGAGGTCCCTCCGATGTTAGCACGGAATGTTCTGCCACATACTGAACAGAGAAATGTATACATATATATATATAAATTATCTTGAGTTTGGTGCACCCTGTCGGCCCAAATATGGGAGAACGGAATCTTTTGCCCGTATCAGCTCAAACTAGAGCCATCCACAGGCAGCAGTTCAAATCTCAGAAGGGTATGTCTGGTTGAAAAGAACTAAAAAGTTCGAAATGGCTATTCCAGTTCTCCCTTAATTCTTTGTTAGCAATCCAAATTTTGAATATATATATATAAATGTATACATATATATATATACACATACTTCTGTTCAGAGTGCAAAAATACTTTTATGAATTTACGACACGTGCCACATTGTCCGAAACATATAAAAACAGGTAATCGTTGTTCAATGGTGAGAAAAAAGGCACCTAGCAAGTACTCACGGGCAGTCACATACATTTATTATGACACTTATTTTTGGAGTAGATGTTCCTTCTGATCTTGGCTCCCGTTTTTAGGCTAGGGACCCTGTTGTGTTCTGAAATAGCACGACCGGTGCTTGACAAACGAACACAAAACTCTCTCAAATCAAGCAGTAATTACCGAGACAAGAAAAAAAAAAGAACTGATCCACGTAGCTACTCCATAAGCACCACCTCCCAAGAGATTAGTACGTGACCGGCCGCTGTAATCTACTACACCGCAGCCGCTGAGAGGAGGATCACGCCCAAACTCAGAAGGACACTCCCGCAAGATCCTCTTAGGAAGCTCGTCATCCGGGCTGGGGGGGGGCGGAGCCTAGTTAGCAGCGGTGCCGTCTCCTTCTAGCTCTTGGCTCCGCCCACGAGAGTCGATGCCTCCCATTGGCTGCTGGTTTCGTAACTCCTGGGCCAAGGCCCTGTTGCGGCTGGCACCACCCTTCTACTGCCGCCGCCTTCGCCGGCGCTTCCAGAGGGAGGAAGTGTGGTGGGCGGCAAGGCGCCGCCGCCGCCGTCAACGACACCCCTGAGTCGGTCGGCTCCCGCTGAAAGATGAATATTATGGATTTCAATGTGAAGAAGCTGGCGGCTGACGCCGGCACGTTCCTCAGCCGAGCCGTACAGGTAAGGCACGGGAGAAGGCAGTCCTCCTCCCCAGTGCTGAGGAAGCGAAGCCTCGTTTTCCCTCCTTCCAAAGGAGGGACTTCTTGTCTTGTCCCTCTAGAGAGAGAGACAAGCTCGGGCGTTGGCCCAGGCCGTTGCTGCACGCGCCAGACCCCACCCCTCCCCAGCTGGCACGGAAGCCAGCCTCTCTGGCATTGGGGCAACAACCGGTTGTTCTAGAGCCAAATTAGGCCTCGTCTTGTCTCCTCTCCTCCTCCTCTCCCAGCTCTGCCCACAGGACCGGGCTGTCTGCATATAGACCAGGGGTAGTCAACCTTGGCTCTTTTATGACTCGTGGACTTCAACTCCCAGAATTCCTGAGCCAGCTTAGCTGGCTCAGGAATTCTGGGAGTTGAAGTCCACGAGTCATAAAAGAGCCAAGGTTGACTACCCCTGATTTATAGACGAAGAAGGCAGAGACGTGGATAAAGGGGGGGGGGGGAAGAGGGGCTGTTTTTGTGCCCCTTGCCCTACGGCTTTCCTCCCAGCCCCCTGGGTCGGTGGGGGGAGCGCAGCTGGCTTTAAATGCAGCTGTTCCGCAGCTCCGGCGCTTACGCAAGGTCTCTCTGTGTGTGTGTGTGTCTCCCCCCCCCACACACACACCCTTTCCCCTCCCTCGTTGGGTTTTCTTTTATTTCGCTTCCGTTTATCAGCCTTTCTCCCCGTCTCCCGGGGACGTTTCCCGCGAAAGGGAGGAAGGTAGGGGGATGAAGATGCAAAAAAACAAAACCCGAATGGCCCTAGACAACGTGAAGAGTTTAAATGCTGGGACTTTCAGGACTAACGGAACGAAAATCTTTAAAAAAAAAAAACAAAAACCCACACCACAACAACTAACGCTTTGAAATCCTCAAGCCAGTCACAATAATAAAACAGCAGCCGGTGAAAAAGGGCTTGGACAGATTGATGGAAGATTTGGGAGGGCGGGTGGTTTTGCGGGTGGTCGTGACTGATATGGTTCCCTGCTTGCTGCCCTTGTAAAAATCAAAAGCTGATGTCTTCGGTACACGACCAGATTTTGGGAATTAAAAATGTTGCCGTTCTAGCCACGAAGCTTTCAAAGTGCACCCCTTTGGCTACTTTGTGACACAAAATGCCGGACTAGAAATCAGGGCTTTTCAACCTTTTCACCCATTGTACCCCTTTTAGGATATGGCAATATCCGAGTACCACCAGTCGCCTAGCAAGGTGTCAAAAACTTGACACACACCCCCCCCCCAAAAAAGGAAAAAAGTGATAAAAGTACAGGTAGTCCTCGACTTACAACAGTTCACTTAGTGACTGTTCAAAGTTACAGTGGCACTGAAAAAGGTGCCCCCCAAGGCACAGCCGAGCAAGACACCTGCCTGCCCGCCCGGCGGCACTCTTCCTCCTGTCCGAGGTTTTCATTGTTGTGAGCATTTCTGTTGAGGATTGGCAGCAGGGGTGGGGTGGGGGGGGGTGTTTGGTTTTTATTTCCCCCCCCCCCGTCTGCTGGGTGGGGGCAGCAGGTTTTGGTCACTTCACATGACCCTGGGACACTGTGACCGTCATAAATATGAACCAGTTGCCAAGCATCTGAATGTAAATCACAAGACCCTGGAGATGCTGCAACATTCCAGCTGATCGGCGCTTCTTCTGGGCTCAGCAGAAGCGCCAGGATCAGCACTGAGCTCCAGCTGGAGCCTGGCGCTGATCCTGGCGCTTCCGCTGAGCCCTGCAGCTCCAGCCATCTCTCGCTCAGGCTTGTGCGGTGCTGCCATCAGTTCAGCTCACTCCCCTCCCCCGCTACCACTTTTCTAGGATGGTCGCGTACCACCTGCCAGGTGCCAATGTACCACAGGTGGTACCCGTACCACTGGTTGAAAAGCCCTGGACTAGATGGCCCTGTAGTTTGATCCAGCAAGGTTCTTGTGCCATTATTGTTTCACTTAAATATCTGTAGACAAATAATTACAAGCCATTAGGATAACTGTATGTGACTGTAGTGACCCTTCTAGACACTAGAGTTCGGCATTTATGCTGTCATTTTGGAAGAGTACAGTACAAGTAAAATAATATCTAAGAAAACAAAGTGAGGCCTCTTTCTTGCTCTCCATGTGTCTCCCTTCAAAAACAAAAATAAAGGATGTGCTCTCAGCTATTATTAGCTTAAGAGCAAGAGTGACTTCATACAACTGACTCTGCACATTGAGATTATGTTTAACTTTGCAAAAAGAAAATGCCTGTCTACAAAGTCTTACGGTGCCTGATATATTATCAATGTTGTTGATTTCTTCTCATTCTAAAGAAAATGTAAGGCTATTCCTGTTAATATACAGCATGAGAAGAATTGTGCCCTTTTGCTTAACATTCACTTTTTTATATTTGCATTATTGGTGGATTGGAAGAATTTGTGGCTTTAGAGTATATTTTGTTCCTAGCTACACTTACATAAGACTTCCTGTGTTATGCAATTGTTGCCATAGCACAAAGTTAGGGGATATCTTTTAAGATTTTCCACTTAATAACAGGATGGCATTTCATCTCTTGGTAAAATTCTGCTAGTTGCATAATTGCCAATACCACTAGAACCATATTCATCTTCTCTTCTGCCCCACTCCTAAAGTGCCGTTATATATTAATTTTAAATCATCCATTTGGCTTTTATGGTAGGTTTTCTGATCTTGTCTCTTAATTATAAACTAATGAGGAGAACCAAAGTAATAGTAAAGTTTTCTTTAAGTTGTTGGTAACACTATGTCTGTATAGTTTTCTGAGCCCCGATAAGAGAATGGTTTGCCTTCTGCCAGGATTGATTTTCCAGTCTAGCCTATAGTTCCAGAGTTTTTTAGAGGCTCTCTATCCAGGTCCTAAACAGAATTGACCTGCTTTATGTTTTGAGTTGAGCTTTCATTGGCTAAAGACTGTTTATTTATTGATAATATTTATTGATAATATTTATAGTTATTTATACAAATCTCAATTCATTATATAATATTAATATTAATAGTTATATATGGGGATAGAATAACATAATGAAAAGTATACCGATGTCAGAGTGGTGGACCCCATTTTGTGACATATCTCTCCCTGGGAGGTATGTATGACCCCAATGTTGTTGGCATTTCATGCCCAGGTCAATTTTATTCCAGCATATGTTGAGCCCTGAGTTTAGTTGGATTTGTTTGTGGATAATCCAATCAATTTATTGTTTAATGTTTAATATTATTTTAACTTATTTTATATTGGTTTTTGATTTTGTTTGCTTTGACTTTGTACCTTGTCCAGAATTCCTTAGGAATAGCCTAGGCTATGTATATTGTAAAGTAAATATGCTAAAAGAACATTTAAGACTAAGTCAAGTCATTTCCAAACTACCAAATATTTTGGCTGAATTTTTCACAAGTAAGGAACAGTGTAAGGGACAGAGAGACAGATTGCTGCTTGACATATAGATGTCTTTATGTGAGGGATATCCCTAAAAGTTCTCTTGTTGATGGCCTTGTGATCTGTTTATAATCTTTAAAAGGATATGTGGAACAGAATTTTATATTAGAAGTCTACTCCTTTGGCCTCTTCTTTCCCCTTCCCATGTGACCATTGCTACTAACTACCCTGCGCTGTGGTTTTACACGTTTGTTTTCATAATATATACTATATTTTTACTTACAATTGTTTAGATTGCAATGAACTCAGAAGAGAGAGGGAGGAAGACAGGCAATATGCACAACAGATGTTTGTTCAGTTGGTCTCTTGCTTTCTCCATTCAGGCCATCGACACTAATCGCCCTTTACGAAATCTCCTCCAAGTTTATTAAATTTTTATTTATAGATATATGTAGTATTTGAAAGTTGCTCAGAGATAAAGCAATACCAAGCGGATTGCATTGCATGTCCCAATCTCACTAGAGATCATCCACAAGCATCTATATACTACTAAAAGTATTGTGTTTGTTTGATTGTAATCTTCAATTGGGTGAAACAGTGCAGCATAGGGCACAGATTTTTGAATCAACATACCTCAACTGGGCTAATCTACAGAATGTGTACCAATGTAGGACCCATGACTCCTGCAAGGTTAAAATTACATCTGTTTCCCCAGGGCTTTGTGCAACTGTTGCCCCAAAATCTTCTCAACAATTTTCCTAAGAAAGGGTTGGTTGGAGATTAATCAATAGTTGTCCTGAATTTCCAGTCTGAGCTATGGTTTCTTGAGAAAGAGGTATATCACCATCTCCTCCTAAAAAGGGCACATTGTCTACTCTCTTAAGGATGCACTGAGCAGTGTACCAACCCATCACTGAGTCATGATTTGGAGCCTTTTGCCAATCAGAAATGGAAAGGATCCCGATTACAGATGTCCTGTTCCCATTCTTCAAGCTAATTGCTAAAGATTAATATAAACAAAATTTAACATTTTTCATAAATGCCAGTGTTTCTTAAATTACTTAATAGGTTACAGTACTTCCATGTACTTCCTCTATTTTAAGAACTACATTTCTTCATTTGTAGTTTGTTCATTGGCACTGGAATGAGAACAAACAAAACTATCTTCTAATTAAGAGATCCTATGATGCTTGTCTTATGATGCTGACTTATTCATTTTTAAAATTAATGAAAAAAAATTAACTGTTTCATTTTGCATTTTCTTGGCTACAAATAAATATATTTTTGATCTGTGTTAAACTATTTCTATAGGCTCCAATAATTTTCATTTTAGTAGGTCATTATAGTAACAGTAATGCTGTTGTTGATTTATATGTTTATGGTAGTATTGTTATCACGAATTAGATATTTGACTATCTACTTCTCTACTTTCTTCCGTGATTGTATGCAAAAGGTAATTGTATTACTGGTCCATAAAATGTATATCACATTGTCTTTTGAGATTGCATAAATTCATATCTCTGTCAAGTAATATTCATTAATAAAACTTGCATACTGGAGATTCTACCCAACATTCTCATGCAGTGTTTTATTTACACATTGCATAACATCAAATACTCACCATAACTGTAGCATACAGCACTTCTTAAGCATTCATGTGATTTCACAAAGCAATAAAGCAATATTTAAAGATATCTCTAAATCTCAAATTTTTGAGAGATTAATCATAATCTTAAACATCATTTTTTGTTTATTATTTGGTATTGATTGGAATGTCATGTAGAGCCAATCTTCAGGAATATTTTATTTTTTAGATTATTTTTATCCCACCTTGGTTACTTTATAAGTAATTCAAGACAGCGAACGTACATAATACTTCTTCTTCCTCCTATTTTCTCTACAACAATAACCCTGTGAGGTAGATTGGAGTGAGAGAGAGTGTGTACCGGTAATTGGATCAAAGTCAACAGCCAGCGTTCATGCTTAAACATGGGCTAAAACTCACCTTAATTACTATACCAACCTGTTCAGAAAATGAAGAGTGATCAAGCTCCTATTGTGAAAGAGAGATCATAGGGATATGTATGGTATTCCATTTTAGTAAAGAAGCTGGATCAACATGCCTGAGCATTTCCTAAAGGTGAACCTAGTTCTCTAAAGTAACTCTCTAAAGAACTACAGTACACTCTTTAGAGAGAGTGTAATTCTAATCTGAATAATCTGAACATATCTACATAAACCACCAAATTTCATTCCAGGATAAACGTTCAATTTACAGAACACAAAAAAGATAAATTGCTTTTAATTAATTTATTTAGTCATATAATTCCAGAGACAGTATGTATTTTACAATTACTGTAAAATTTAATTTATTTATTAAATTTATTCACCACCTATCTCGCTGTCAAGCAACTCTGGGTACAACATTCCAAAAGTACCCGTCATTCTTATGTAGATGATGAAAGAATTAAAATGATATATTTTTTTTAGCATAAGCACATAATGCGGTGTCAAATGATAATCTAGGAGGGCCACTTTTCTGAAATCAGTCCTTAGAAATGGAGTCACCAATGTTCTGCCTCGTACTTACAAACTAAACTGGAAGGATACCATGTGGTTAATGGTACTGAAAGCTGTTAAGAGACTTAGGGAAACTACTCCAACTACACCCTGCGTGACCTTTTTTACAGATCATCTGTCAGGTTGACAAAGATAGCTTGTGATAGATTGCAAAGGATAAGGAATTTCAGGAATTGCACAGGCATTGCTTGCTTAAACATGTTACCGAAGGAAGGCTTTTCATCAAGGATGCAAACCTTTAGTAGCCAGTCATTATTTCTACTTACATTGTTGCCCCTTCCCCTCAAGTTCTGAAGCTGTGAGGAGGAAAGGTTTTTTCATTTAACACAGAACTTGAAAAACCCTGTGTCAGACTATGAGAATGCCTACAACCTATTGGTGAGAAAGGAAGGGATGTTTGATAATGCTGAGGCTGAGGCAAACAGCTTCTGGGATCAAGTAATATATCTCCAGGCTACCTGAGGCACCATCTCAGCCAATGGGATTGGCTCGTCCCACTTGCAGAGGTTTAGAAGAGTCTCCTCTGCTGCGCCCTCCTTCTGGAGCATCATATCTCCTCTGTAAGATCTCCACTCTTTTGATCTCCCATTAAAGCCTTAAAACCTGGTTCTCCTATTGGGCTGTGTCCTGGATGGGGGATGTGTTATTCTAGAGGTGGTTACCAGATTAGAAGATTCCACCTCCACTCTATTGTATGCCTCTCCACTAGCTTAGCTATTGCTTTGTTAATTTTATTGTATTTATTATCTTGCTGTTTCAATCTTTTATAATATTGCTGTAAGCCACCCAGAATCACATGGCAGAAAAATGGGCGGTGAATAAATTTAATAAATAAAGTAAAATAAATACATATATACCAATATATGTGCTTTTGTTTAATCATTGCAGTTTACAGAAGAGAAACTTGGGCAAGCAGAGAAGACGGAATTGGATGCTCACCTAGAAAATCTTTTGTGTAAGGCAGATTGTACAAAACAATGGACAGAAAAGATTATGAAACAGACAGAAGTGTTGTTGCAACCCAATCCAAGTAAGAGCAAAACTTTATTTGTCTTTTGCCATTAACTGATTTGCATTTTGATAAGTTCTACATGCATATATAATGTAACCTGAATTATTAACTTCAGAGAAACTAGCATTTAACTCTTCATGAATCCACATGCCATCTTTCAGTTGTTTTATTATGTATAAATTATGCAATAATTCTAGAACTTAAAATGCTAATTATAACTATAAACTTACAATTTTGCAAAACAAGTTGATTCAAAATAAAGACCAACCTTGTAATATCTTAAGTGACTAGGATGGAATAAAATTGATAGTATAACTCTATGAATGTCAGAAATTCAAGATTTGTTGAAGCAGAAATAACCAACTGATTATTCAAAGATTTATGCTACTTTAATATAACTAAACTTAATTCAGTTCTACAGTTCTGAAAATTGATTTCTTAAAAGCTTTTAATATGCTTGGGGTGAGACCTCATATGCACATTTTTTTAAAAAGCTTACACCCTAGCTTTCATTGAGTAGCTCAAGGCAGCATTTAGCACTCTTTTCCTCCATTTATTCCTCACAGCATCAACCTTTTCAGACAGGATGGGCTGAGAGAATGTGACCAGCCCAAAGTAAGCCAGTGAGCTTCTATCATTGAGGGAGAACTTTAACCTGGTCTTGCTTCCTTCCCTTTCCTAATGTGACACTCTAACCGTCACATTGTATTGCCCTTCAGCAAGAATTTATTTGATATTATTATTATTATTATTATAGGGGTACGATGGCTAGTGGTTAAAGATATTGAGCTTGTCAGTTGAAAAGCTGATAGCCTGGGTTTGAGACCGAGCCCTGCATGACAGGGTAAGCTCCCATCTTTGCCCCAGCTCCTGCACAGCTAGCAGTTTGAAAGCATGCAAATGTGAGCAGATAAGTAGCTACCACTTCTGTGGGGCGGTAACTATGTTCTGTGGGTCTCAGCGTATAGTCATGCTGGCCACATGACACTGGAAAGAGTCTTCAGACCACTCTAACTCGTTCACAGATGAGTGTCGCCTCTTACAGTTGGACATGACTGGACAGAGGAAAACTTTACCATTACCTTTATTATTATTACAAAATATACAAGTTTGGTTGTATGGATAGTCCCCACGTTACAATGGCAATTGGGACCAAGATTTCCATTGTTAAGTTATATGGTCATAAAGTATGTCATTTGACCACGTTGCTTAACAGTGACAATCCCAGAAGTCCCAGTTGCTATTGAAACCCCATATCGTGTAGATCAGAGGTCCCCAACCTTTTGGGCATCCGGGACTGGTTCTGTGGAGAGAGGTTTTTCTGTGGACCGGATGGTGCGTGGTTTTGTATGCTGCGTGCATCCTGCGGATGGGACTTTGCTTGTTTGTGTGGACCGGTTGCTGGTATGCTGTGGCCCGGTATTGGTCCACGGACCGGGGGTTGGGACCCCTGATGTAGATCATTAAATAGGAAGATGTGGGAGTCCTAGGCAGATAATGCAGGGGAGAGCACGGTTGCCATGGGGGAGAGGCAGGTGCTACCCAGTGAGTGTGTGGCTAGTGAGGGTGCTACAGGTAGGCACTACAACAGGGTTCCACAACCCCCGGTCCGTGGACCAGTACTGGGCCATGGCATGCCAGTAGTCGGGCTGCACAAACAAGGAAAGCCCCATCCACAGAGTGCAGGCAGCACACAAAACCACGCCTCTCTGGTCCATGGAAAAACCTCTCTTCTGGTACTCAAAAGGTTGGGGACCGCTGCACTACAGAGTGAGGGTGGATGAAAAAATAGCAGGAGTGACTTCTGATTTCCTGTCAGCTTCCCCATTCCCTTTGTTTGTAGGAACTGGCAGGGAACATCAGAAATTACAATCATGGAGCATGAGTCCAAATTGCAAGCCAGCTATCCAGACACCCAGATTACATGACTATTGGGACGCTGCATTGGCTGTTTTTCCAAGAATTGGTCAAAAATCTCATTTGTTCAGTGCTGTAGTAGCTGTGAATGTTTGCTGAATGATTGGATGTAACCCAGTGTCAGCCTCCCAAGTAGACCAGACAGGAAATATGACAAGATGAACTAATTCTATTTTAATGTAAGGCTATATTTACAGAATTGGCAAGTCTGAAAGTACAAATCTCCTACTATCTTTCTTTTACCCCTAATAAAGTAGTATGGTTTTTTTTCTAAGTTTCTTTTTCTGTCTGTTACTCAGTTCTGGGCTTCTCCTGATCATTCCCTAGGCAATATATTTCCCACCACCTCACCACCACCCCTTCCAAGGTCATTCTCACATTCCATTCCATCCAAGAATTATCTGTAATGAACACATGTTTTATTTTTTGCCAGATGCTAGAATAGAAGAATTTGTTTATGAGAAACTGGATCGCAAAGCACCAAGTCGTCTGAATAATCCAGAACTACAGGGCCAGCATATGATTGATGCTGGAAATGAATTTGGCCCAGGAACAGCATATGGCAAGTTGCAACTATTAGTTTATATGACAGGAATGTCTAAAATGAATTAACTAGATACTAATTCTATGATGAATAATTTATCTTTGTTGTTCTGAAAGTGTTCTATAACTTTATATTTTGAAGCTATGTGTGCTGGGTACTGAAAATAATATTTTAAACATACTATAAAAATGGTTGTAGTATTTAAATATGTAATAATACACAACTAAGGAAGGCTTTGAACAAATAGTGTCAATTATGTCTACATTGCTATTTGAATCATGCAATCAATTTTTCATTGCAGGAAATGCTCTTATTAAATGTGGAGAAACACAGAAAAGAATTGGGGCAGCAGACAGAGAACTAATACAGACTGCTGCAATAAACTTCCTTACACCTCTTAGAAATTTTATTGAAGGAGACTATAAAACAATTACTGTAAGTTATTAATATAACTTCTTAATGAAACTTGAAGTAATTCTGAAAGCTCAAAGAAATAATTTTTATTGCTGTAGTTAAGCATTTGATAGCATTATCAAGAAATGTAGCACAATCACTGATATGCAGCCTTCGGTGATACAAGGAGCAAGAAATTGAAGTAGTTATGCTATTTCATTTTTGTGAAATAAAACTGAATCTTTTTCACATTTTTGTCACAAATAATAATGTTTTGGGTTTTTTTTAACAGAGAGAACGCAAACTATTACAGAATAAAAGGCTAGATTTGGATGCTGCCAAAACTAGACTGAAAAAGGCAAAAGTAGCAGAGGCTCGTGCTTTAGTAAGTAAGATCTGCTTCTTAAGAACTTCACAATACATAATTTTGTATTTAATTAGCATTTTGTTTTAGTTCTTCACAATCCAGACATTGCTGCTAATAGCAGAAGGGATAGAAAACTTTAACTCATTTGTCCTTACCCTCTTTTATAGTCATGTATACCTTAGAAAAAGTCTATGCAGGTTTTTGGAGTGCACAAAGTATTTATATATTAGATTTTTAACCCGCCTTTATTACTTTATAAGTAACTCAAGGTGGTGAATATGCCTAATGCACCTTCCTCCTATTTTTCCCACAACAACAACCCTGTGAGGTGGGTTGGGTATTGCAAGAGAAGAGAGGAGCCAGCAAAATACTTCCACCAGCAAAATGCTTTAGCTGGATGAGACACTTTTTATGAATATTAGGAGACCTTCATTTACAGAATAGGAAGTCTGCTTCTAGTCCTTTAAAAACAGTCACTGTGAGTTCTTAATTTTTCAAAAAAGAAGTCATATAACAAGGTTAATAGGTTTGTGGCTGTGAACATAATATTAGTAGAAGAACTTTGTTCAGCTTAAGGTGAGACTCTAACAGGAAATCTCTAGTCTTGGGGAAATTAAATGATTCTTGAAATGTTACTTAGAAAACAAGGAGGGAGTACCTCTAGGACAGCGGTTCTCAACCTATGGGTCGCGACCCCATTTGGGGTCGATCGACCATTTCACGGGGGTCGCCAAGCAAGGCTGTCCGCCATTTTTTTTCCCCTTTTCCGGTGGGTGCCTTACCTCCCTTGAGCTGGGCCAGCTGGTGGTCGGCCTGCTCCGTCTCTGCCGCTTGCCAGCTACGCCTCGGCCGGCGCAGGGGGCGGAACCACACATGCGCGGCGCTCCCGGGCAGGGAAAGTCCTCGACTTATGACCGGTTGGGTAGTGCTCGACTTACGACCGGTTTAGTCCTCGACTTACAACCGGTTTAGTCCTCGACTTACAACCGGTTTAGTCCTCGACTTACGACCGGTTGGGGGTCGCGGCATTAAAATGGTTGAGAACCACTGCTCTAGGAATTCATATTGGTGGGAGAAAGACTATAAAAAGGCTGCTTCCAGGTACATAGTTTCAAGAAAAAAACAGAACAAGTACCACATCTGAGAACAGGAGGAAAACATTATATTGGCTTTAATTCTGAGATGTTCCGATGAGAAAAAGAGCTCAGTCAGCATGAATCGTAATAGTCAGGCTATACAGAAAAGACTGAAGATGATGAATTTATTACACTTGTTAAGAGGTACAATGCATCAAAGGCACATAGGCATATAAACATGTGACCACCTCCATCTAACTAATGCATCAGAAAGGATATAACCATAATCTAGAATTGAAAATTGTCGTGAACCAATGGAAACATTTCAAAAGCAAAGGCAAGAAATTGTTTGTCTTCAAGTGTATATTTGTGTATTAGATATACAAATATAATTGTACGTTATTAGATACTGCCTACTCTCAAAAAACAAGTCCCTTTATAAAAACGGAACAAAAACTAAGGCTATCCAAACACCACAACAAAAAATGACATTAACCAAAAAAGTGTTAGCTAAAAACACAAATCCAGTTAAACTGGATAATACTGATAATACTGAGGGTCATTGTGACCGGCCAGTATCATTATAGAATTGGGTGGTCTTATACATTTTTAAATTAAATAAAAGGACAACACAACAAACTTGTCTTCTTGGCTTGTGGAAGGACATGTCGTTTATATATATGTGCATTTTAAATAAGAATTGTTAGCCTTTGCAGGCTTTCACTGTATCTGTGTGGCATCTTTCTTAAAGGCTGTTTTTAAAGAAAAAGCTGGTCTGTATATTACTTATACCTATTTATTTACTTGTTTAGAACACCTGACAAGCTAGGAAGAAATCATTTGTACTTCTCTTAATACAATTACCAGCAACTTGTTAATTCAAATATATAACAAAATGAAAATTGGCTTAAATTGAAAAAGCAGATATTAGTTTCTCTCTCTCTCTCTCTCTCTCTCTCTCTTCCCCCCCCCCCGAGAGAGCGAGCGAGCAGTATGAGCTTGAAAACATTCTAGTTATAGGTAGTTCTTATTTAGCAACTACCTCATTTAGTGACTGTTTACAGTCGCAATGGTGACAAAAGAGTAACTTTATAATCAGTCCTTCAATTTGCAACTTTCATAAGCCTGTAAAGCAATGGAAGCTGAAGTCAGGTTATTAGCACAATTGTGATTTCACTCAGCAACTGCTTTACCTAATGACTGAGTTGCCAGACCCAAATGAGTTCTGTTTACTAAATGGGGACTATGTGTGCTATCTAAGATGTGTAGGTAAGGCTTAAGAGATGATGATAATAATACAGGTACAATGATCTGGAAGTTCTAAATTCTGTATATTGAAAAGCATTAAAAATTATTCATGAAGTGTCACTGCTCAGACAATGTGTATCTTATATCTTTGGCTCTGCCTACTGATACTTCAATCTAATTAATTGATCTACATTGCATTTTCTAGCTTTTTTCCACAACATAACATCCTTTTGTCTTTATACTTTAAGCAACTAAACCTGTCACCACCTGATGAAAATAATATTATGGTAAATGTCTCTTACATGCTCAACTTGCTACATGTAAAATGGCTGAAGGTTTGTTGGCCTCTTGTCTTCATAACATTTCTTAAGGTGTTTCCTCTTGCTTTCCTGCTGATCAGTATTATTTATTTAGATGAACTACCACATCAGCAACCATGATGGCATATATATATAATATGTGGTCTAACACATTCACTGGTGGGGAGGTGGAGCTGTATCTCAAAGAGCAATTTGCTGGTTGAAAAAACGAATCATTTAAATAGTTTTATTGTTGTGTTTCTTGTCCTTCCAAGGTGCTGTATATATTTAGGAAATAATATATGTGCATGCATGAATCCCCAATGTACTACTAACCTTTAGGGTGAGCAGGAATATTTAGAGCATAGAAAATGAATAAGAAGGAATAAGTTTTAAAAGGTACAAGATAAAAAGGAAGACGTAGTAGTAGTATTAATATTATATGATTTTTACCCACCTCTATAGGTAACTCAAGGCAATGACATAATACTCCTTTCTCCTTCTGTTTTCTCCACAACAACCCTGTGAGATGGCCTTAGCCAGCACCATTCGTTATATACTGCTCACAAAAATAAAGGGAACATTTTACCACGGAACTGAAGGGGTTTGCGTTCCTTTATTTTTGTGAGCAGTATATTTTTTCCATATCTGGAAAAGCATTCTGGCTTATACCACTTTTATACTACTCCATGTATTCCTTTTTGCTTTTTAAACTTCTTACTTTGTTTTTTTTTTAGGAATTCATTAACTCTGTCCTATACATGTCTTGATTTTACTCTTCCCCATTCATTTTATTTTTTATAAATTTCTGTTGCATTTTCTATGACTAAATGACCTAGAGTTAGACATACATCTTTTGTACTTTGCATTTACATTTATATTCACACATTCATTATTTTTATTGTCCCTTCTTGTTTTATCACATACACTTTTTCAATATTCCAATTCCCTTGCATTCACTTTTTATGTTTCTTCTGATATCTCCCAACTTCTACTTTTGTTTAGCAAAGTGGGCGGAAGCACCTTTGTATCTATAGCCATCTTCACTTCTTTCAACAAACATTCATTCCTCACATCAGGCCTCATACTTTTTTATTTAGTAATTCATTATTTCATAAATGTGGGAACCAAATAAAGTGATATTAAGATGTGCATGTAGAAAGATGGCAGGTAGCATGTTCATCACGAGAGATGAATATTTGTTGAAAGAAATGAAAATGGTAGACACTGGCAGAATATACACAGTTTCATTCCAGTCTTCAAGATATTGGTATTATGTTCCTTAATATAGGAGTACTCTCTTATCCTTTTGTTCTTCAAAATTAAAGTGAAGTTCCATTAATTTCTGAATGATCTGTCTGTCTTGTCAACACCACCAACCCCTTTTTCTGGTTTAAAAATTCTTGTGCTTTTCTACATTTGTTTCTTAGGAATCTTCTTTATGTACCCCTAACTTGACTAGGTAGAGAAGATATAGGATGGCACAGTCACTTAGTTAACATTTAAACAAATGTATGAACTTTAGTAAATAAGTTAACATGGGCTATAAAGAGATTAACTTAATATTATAATTATTTGTAGTTTATCAGCACTTATCTTTCCTAGCACTAAATATAGTCATAATTCTGTCTCTTTGAAGATAGAGTTTTTCTTAGACTAGGACTCTGAGCCTCTCTCAATTCTATCTTTTCATCCAAGTCTTATATAAAGTTACAGTTTCTACATAAGAAATTTTGCTCTACTGAAATTTCAAATAGACTTTAAAAGCTGTTTATTCACAAGTTTGATATCTTTTAAGGCCTTGTGAAAATATTTTGACTTATTTCAATGCTATCATAGAAGTTTATGAGGCATATATAATTTCACACTAATCTTTTAGAACAGAATTACATGACTTAAAATGCAATATACTAATTATTAAAAGATATACTTTAATTGTGAGTGCTAGCAATTTGAATATTGTATTGTATTTAATGCATAAAAACAACAAAATAAGTGGGTCCTTTTTGGTAACCATTGGATTTAAATTATTGAAATGTCAAAGGCAGGCTTGGATAGCAAGAGAAATCACTTATGTTTCCATTATTGTTTGTAGTAGCTGTTTTTTGAATAGATTTGGCTTGTGTAAGCCATTTTTCAAAATAAATGTCATCCATCTGGTCATAATTCTGTCAACTGCTATTTAGATTCTATTCTTTTTGTTGCTTTCGAAGATATAGGGTATTTTTAACACTTAGACTATTCTTTTGACACATTTAATTCATTGGATCCAGAAGTCTATAAAGGGAATATTGCTCATGTGAAATGAGGAATTTTCTCTCTGTGTATGTACAACCGTCCTACTCTATGTCCTATGTCATCTCTTAAATATTGAACTTTATAGAGGAATCAAGAAACATCTGGCAAGAACGAAAATAAGCCACCACTGAATCAAAGCCCAAAGGGACCTTTTTTTTTCTAGAACAGCAACTCTGGATCCAAATACTGAACATCAATTTTAAAAAAATTGTTTCAAGTTTTAAGCTGCTGACAGAATGTTGAAGATTCCTGTTTCCACATTTTCCTTTCCTACAAATTGTTTTTAGTCTACCACAAGGAAAATTGTTGCATAAAGGTTTTATCTGGCAGTAAAAGCATAATAATATATGGATATTATAAATAAGGATAATAATGATGATAATTTGGAAAAAATCATTCTGTAAGAAACTGCACTAGTAATAGCACTGTCAACTATAACAATATTCAGTAGACTAAACTTCAACTAATATCAAGCTATGGTCATTACATTATAAAATAAATCCATGAAATTCGTAGCAGGAGAAAAATGAACAGTGAGGAAAACTTAGCAATATAAATTCTTATTGTTTCTTTACATCTTTATGCTTACAAGATATGGGCAGAGGAAGTGACAAAAGTAAGTATTCCAAAGTGAAAGTCTTGATTAAAAAATAATGCTGAATTGCTGATGTCCAGAGATAAATATTATTGTTTCATTCAATGGTCAATGGTGTGATCATGGCAAAATGATAAACAATTACCCAAAAAAATTTTCAAACCTATATATGAACTCTATAACACAAGATAATTCTGATCTGTTGCACGGGATAAGAACTTGTTTGATTAATCTATGAGCTTCAGTCTCCAATTCTGTATTTGAAATGCATTCAATACTACTTCTCACTGGAAGTTTGGAACAATATAGTCTTGTTTAGGCATTCATTTGATTGCTTTGAGACTTTAAAATGGGGAGGGAATAGGACATGTAGACAGCCTCATTGCCACTTTTTTTTCCAACTAGACCTTCAGACAGGTGTTCTGAAACATGTATCGGCACTCATTTAAACATGAATACATCTGTCAGGGTGATTTAGGATTGTATTACATTGAATGGAAATATATTGTAGCTGTTTTTCAGAACTCAGCTCCTGAATTATTTTCAATATAGTTTCGCTGAAAATGTTATTAAAAAACCTATTTTGCCAATATAGCCTTTTGACTTATAATAAGTGTTCTTCCAGCAAAAAAATACAGTGCTTAGTTATTTCAGGAGCTGGCTGTTCAGTCCAATGAAGGACCACCATTTATTGAACCATTTATTATATTTTGCCCACAGCATAAGTAATGTTGTGTTATCAATACTCTTAAAAGTTATAATATGTTTTTCAGTCAGAACAGGAAGTGCGGATAGCCCAAAGTGAGTTTGACCGGCAAGCAGAAATTACTCGACTTCTGCTGGAAGGGATCAACAGTACACATGTAAGTACAGAGTAAAAGGGAAGATTGTTTTGCTTAATTGTTAAGGGTAAGAAAATCAAAAGCAATTAATTATAACTAAATGTAAGATTATTAATTATAACTAAATGTAAGATGATTATATCCCTGCCACTCCTTCAACCATCCTGGATCATCTGATACAGTAAGACCTTAGTAAATAAAATATCCTCTAGAACAGTGGTTCTCAACCTTTTTAATGCCGCGACCCCCAACCGGTCATAAGTCGAGGACTAAACCGGTTGTAAGTTGAGGACTAAATCGGTCGTAAGTCGAGGACTACCCAACCGGTCGTAAGTCGAGGACTTTCCCTGCCCAGGAGCGCCGTGCATGCGTGGTTCCGCCCCCTGCGCCGGCCGAGGCGTAGCTGGCAAGCGGCAGAGACGGAGCAGGCCGACCACCAGCTGGCTCAGCCCAAGGGAGGTAAGGCACCCGCTGGAAAAGAGGAAAAAAAATGGCGGACAAAAAAATGGCGGACAGCCTTGCTTGGCGACCCCCGTGAAATGGTCGATCGACCCCAAATGGGGTCCCGACCCACAGGTTGAGAACCGCTGCTCTAGAATTTCTGAAGATTCAAGTTCCTCCCTTTGCCCCATTTAAAATGAAAATCTGCAGTTTAAGTTCAGATACAGTCTTTGCTGAGTGACCACTCATTCAGGGTCCATTTGAAGTTACAACAGCATGGAACTAGTGGGACATTATGGCTGGTTTTCAAAGTTCCAGCCATTGCAAAGTCCTCATTGTCATATAATTATGATTTGGGTGCTGAGTGACTGGCACGCAATTACAATAGTTGCAGTGCCGAGCATCATGTGATCACCATTTGCGATCACCTAACAATGACAGTGGGAAATGCTGCCACTGACATCGTAAGTTGATGTGGTCACATGATATCACACATTTTGACTGTCCATCTTAGCAGTGGAATTGCTAGTCCCAATTACTGTCATTAATGAGGATTACCTATGTTAGTGGTTAATTGTCTTATTTGTAAAATTTGTAAAATTTGCCAATTTCACGTCTGATAAAGGTAATCCTTAAAACTTAATTCCCCCATATCCTCCAAATTAACATCCCTGTATTTTTAAATGATGGAAACATCCCTGTAATTTTATTATTAGTATTTATGTTGTGTTGTATCATAGGCACATCATCTTCGTTGTTTAAATGATTTTGTGGAAGCCCAGCTGACTTACTATGCACAATGTTATCAGTATATGTTGGACCTTCAGAAACAACTTGGAAGGTAACAAAATAATCAAATCTTTAGTTACATGTTTAAACTAAAGAGGTAAAATCAATAGAATTGGCAGGGGTTTTTTTTAAATTTTGCTTAGTGACTATTCAAATTTCATGATAGTGCAATTCCTTGAGAATATCTTTCTGGAAAATTTCTGTTCACGTAACATCAAAGATCAGTATTTTATCATTATAGCTAGGATTTAATGTCCTCTGAAGCAAAGAAAATGTTTTTTGGAATTTGTATGACTAGTCATTGAAGACAATTTGAATCAAATATTTTGTAACTTATACAATTTTGTTTTTAAAGCTTTTGTACATTGTGTTTTATAGTTCAAAAATAGAATTGCTTGTTTTTGAAAAATTATAATGGAAGATAAAAATCCACATTAAAATTGTTATTTGAAAGTGTGTTACAACATTCATGTTTATCTGAAATAATTAATTTTATGTTCATCCTTTATAGCTTTCCAGCTATGGTTCTTGCCAACAATAACCAGTCATCTTCAACCTGTGCTCCAAGTAGTTCTTCTAGTAATGTGTCCTCAGCTACTGTTACACCCTCACTAACTTCAATAAGCAGTGCAGCAGCTTCGTCAAGCTTTGGTGAATTGAAGTCCTCAAGTGGTCGTAGAAAAGCCAGAGTACTTTATGATTATGATGCTGCAAACAGCAGTGAATTATCACTACTTGCAGATGAGGTACACATTTACTATTTTTTAAATAAAAGCCAAATATTTTATAAAAGTATGACAGATCTGCCTTTTTTTCTTGGAGCAATTGCAGTGTGATCTGGGTTTGAATGATATTACCATAAGGCCTTTGCCTTGGTCAGATTATGTATGATCTCTTTTTGCTCATTGGTGATTGCCCCCTATAAAGTTAAGATTATATTGGTCTGCCCCAGGTGACTGATGGATCCTGTGAAGATTCAGATGGACCTTGGATTTTTATTCCAAGGATCTGATGGGTGGTTTAACTGCAGCTTGGTTATTGCCTGGAATGGGCCTGTGTTGGATTGCTCCTATGTGGCCTCTTACTGTGCCTTTATCTGGAAGTGCACCTTGTTTTTCTGAGGAACTTTGGGAGAATAGTGTTGGAAGAGGACAGAGAGGGAATCTGACCAACTATGAGTAAGAGCCATATCTGGGATTCCATCATGGCAATAAGGGTGGCAAAACATGGTTATTTTTCTGCCCTTGTTGTGTCTGCCGATAGCCACACAACAGCTCTCTTTAAAGTGACTTGTTCCTTGCTGGGGAAGGATGAGCCATTGAATTACTTGGAGGGTGGTGGGAGGAATTGGCATCTGGCAGGTAAAGTTATTTAGATTCACTCCGAGGTGGACTCCAACTGGATAAGTTTATCAGGATGACAGGAACAAGGACCTATGGAGTGAGTTTGTCTGGTAACTCCTGTGAAAAGAGAAAGGGTCTTCAGGTCTTTTAATCTGTCCACTTGTTTATTAGATCCATGCTCCACCTGAATAGTGAACACTACCCAGGGGCGAGATGTGATATATCCTTGTGATAATATCAGCTTCATTCAGAGGGAATGGTAACATTTGCATTGAAGATAGTATGTTCCGTCCTCAAGAAGCCTTTGCTGGATCCAACAATCCTGGATAATTTTTCATCCAGCCTTTAGATTTTCCATTCTCGGGAACATTGTTTAGAAGTTAGTTAGGCTACAGCTTCAGAGGGCTGTGGCAGATATGGATTATCTAGAGTTCTTTCAGTCACATTCGAGACCAGGACCTAATATTGAGATGGCATTGGTTTTGCTTGTTGATGACATTTGGCAAAATCAGGATGGGGTAGTGCAATCATTGTGGTTCTCCTTGATTTCCTGGCACCTTTCTATGCCATCAGCCATGATATCCTTCTTGATGCCATGCAATGATTAGGAGTGAAAGCTTAGCATCTGGTGGTTCTTTCTCTGTGATCAAGGCCAGTTGATGTTAGCAGATGTGTGGGAGAGATCAAGACAGAGACCCTGATACATGAGATTCCTCAGGACTTGATGTTCCTTCTATTGCACATGGTAACAATTGCTGTCAAAATCTTAGGCTGGGCAGTTCTGGATGAAGAGCAACAGCTCAACCTCATCTTGACAAGACTAAGTAGCTGTGATGTTTGGACCACCCTGATCTGAAGATGTTCTATCTAATGCCAAATAAAGTTACACTTTCCCGGTTAGGACTGATGTGCAGTTAGGGAGACTTTTGGATTCATGGCTCCTACGTGAGGATCTGGTGTGATCAGGGAGATTTTTGTACAGATTCCTCTAGTGTGCCATTTGACACCCATGCCTGGATTGGGAGGCCCTTGAGATAGTCACTCATGCTTTGGATTGCAGTGTGCTCCACATGGGGCAGCTTTGAAGACCACTCAGAAATTGCAGCTGGTTCGACATGTAGTGACACAAGCAGTTATGGGTATGTCATTTATGCCCATGTAACCCCTCTGCTGCATGAACTGATTACCAGTCTTCCAGGTACAATTCAGTGTTTGTTTGACACTTAATGAAGCTGTTCCTAGCATGGAGCCTGATTATCTGAGATCTGTCTTCCATAGTTACTGCCCACCCTAAATGATCTGGGAGAGTGGGAATGCTGTCCTCCCATCAGTTAAAAAGTGTCATCTGGAACGAACCAGGAAGTGGGTTTTCCCTGTCACAGTACCTGCAACTCTTGCTTTTAATATTGTCTAAAATATACTGTTTTATTCTGTTTGCCAGTCAGAATTATGTTGGAATAAGGTGACTTACAGTTTACATATATAAATAAATGTTTTCTTTATTGTTTCTAGGTGATAACAGTGTACAGTGTCTCTGGCATGGATTCAGACTGGTTGATGGGTGAACGAGGAAATCAGAACGGCAAAGTGCCTATTACTTACTTAGAACTGTTAAACTGAGTGATTGGCTTGTATAAAGACTGTCAGTTATCGTGAGATCATATTTATATGCAATTTAACTTTATATACACCAGATTTAAGTGTCTTCCATGTTAATGTCTTAATGGATGAGAGTAACGAGCATTAGAAATGGGCATTTCTTGCCAATATTGTTGCATGGTAGATACTGTTTTGAGAACTAAGTTGTTTAAGGGCTTTTTACTTTATGTGCCAAGATTGTTTCCTACATAACTTTGTTTCTATTGGAATTTTCACTAATAACAGTTTTCTGCTTTTGAGTACCCTGAACCTGAAAGCAGGGAAAACAGTTTTCTACAGAACTTTTCATAATGACAAGCCTCTTCACAATAATAAATTGTTGAAAAATTGTTGCCTTTCTTTTCCTAGCTACAACTGATGTTTTATGTTTTATGTTTTAAAAGACCATAACTGTACTTTTGTGCAGCAAAACACTATGGTCTTAGAGAAAAGTCTTCATAACATGTTAGTGTTGGGGTAGATATTGGGTTACTTACTACAGGGCAATGTTTATGGGATAGCTCCACTTCCACATTTGATTTTTTGCTCAGATTTAATAGCATTGCTTGTTAATACAAGTATTTTGGTCAAATGTTGATTGGATTACAAGTGTTATCATTGAATACAAAAGGAAAGGAATAACAGTTGGATTACAAGTGTTACCTTGAATACAAAAGGAAAGGAATAACATCAAGATAGTCCAAATTGGGAAGTTTTTTGTCAACTTGCTTCTGGGTGACATGGTAATTCATCTATGCAGTCTAATTTTTCACCATTTATCATTATAATTCACAATTGTACATTTCATTTTTCCTGTTAAACATTTTTCCTTTTATGTAAGGGAAACAATAACAGCCACAGATAGTCTTCACACACATTCTGCCCAACCATTCCAAATGCAGGCTAGCTCTGTGACATTTCTCCAGATAAACCAGAAAGAAATTCCTAGTTTCACAATGCCACTATCTTCTTTTGTGTTATCATTGTAACTGAGGGCCTTCTTAAGTCATAAGCACTATTGAGAAAGGAGATTAATAACACACAGGAAGCCAATCCTGAACAGGCAACTCCTAATCAGCTGAAGATTGACAAAGTAATGGCTGCCAGGAAAGAAACTGTTGAGTATTTCAGCCCCCCAGAATGTAAGCAGCATACCTAAAGCAATTGTAACTCTGGAGTGCATCCCTCCCTTCTCTCTTAACATTTAGTCACTTTCTGAGGAAGGTACCAGCAAAGTTATAGCTGGAGAAATCATTCTGAAACTAGGTCCTGGGATTTCATGGCACAATAAACAATGCACCAAATAAGGACACTGTATTTTGGCCACGTTTGCATTCAGCTCATACCATAATAACTATTTTAAAAAACTAAATTATTGAACATAAAATGGATATTAGGGTGTTTCTTATGTATCTTGTCAAGGGGTAATCAGTGGACTTTTAATCTGAGAATAGTTTGGGTTTCTAGCTTCAGAAGAGGATTTTCCTTCAGACTACAACTTGCCTGAAAAATGCCACAGGTTATTAAAGCTTTCTTGGCCAACTTCCTTATTATTCCCAGAGGAGTTTTTAAAGATTAAGCTTTGTAATTGCTCCTCCAAAACTGAACAAATAAAGGGAGGTTTGCTTCTGTTGGGTTAATGAGCAAGCTTTGTCTTATCTATAAGTTACATGCTCATTATGTGCTTTCCCTTTTTGGTTTGCTTAGCTTGTTTAGCTTGGTCTTTAAAAACTCCTATGAGAATAATAATAATTGGGCAATCTCAGTATCTCAAGCACTTCCCCCATAGTCCACATGAGATGCTAGGAAAGCTGCAAAAACTGGCCCAGTTAGTCTGCAGTTGATAAGAAAACTGAAAGAGTTGTGTGCCAAAGGAGGTTGCTGTCCATCTCAAGGATCCCAACTGAGGGAAGGTTCAGGAATGGGAAAAATCCTTTAAAATGTTGTGTATTTCAGTGATCAGAGAAAGTAATAAGCTGTCAACTTCCCCCCTATAGAATTTCCCCACAATAATAACAATAATAATAACAATAATAATAATAAAGTTGGAAGGGACCTTGGAGATCATCTAGCCCAACCCCCTGCTCAGGCAGGAAACTCTATACCATTTCAGACAAATGGCTGTCCAGTCTCTTCTTAAAAACTTCCAGTGTTGGAGCATTCACCACTTCTGGAGGCAGGTTGTTCCACTTGTTAATTAGAACAATTAACCAGGAAGTTTCTCCTTAGTTCTAGGTTGCTTCTCTTCTTGATTAGTTTCCATCTGTTGCTTCTTGTCCTGCCTTCAGGTGCCTTGGAGAATAGCTTGACTTCTTTGTGGCAGCCCCTGAGATATTGGAACACTGCTATCATGTCCCCCCTCATCCTTCTCTTCATTAAACTAGACATACCCAATTCCAGCAGCCGTTCCTTATATGCTTTGGCCTCCAGTCCCCTGATCATCTTTGTTGCTCTTCTCTGTACTCTTTCTAGAGTCTCAACATCTTTTTTACATCGTGGTGACCACTATATATTACATAGTTCCCACTATACAATATGTCTCTGTCAAGAGGGAGAGTGGGGAAGAATTCCATTTCAAGTACCCCATCACTTCCTGGAGCAATAAACTACAGTTCTCCCAAGTACAAAGACCTCTGAGTCTTGAATGTAGCCAAGCACCTGGTCCCTTTTGTCACCAGAGGGATATTATCAATTTTGAAAGAATTATTGATAACTGATTTTCAAATTTCATACTAGAGGGATACTAGTGATGGCCTTTTTCAGAAGTTTAAATGTGCTGAAAAATACATGTTAATGACCCCATTATCAAGAACTGACAAGAACCACAGATGTTACTTTGCCAGTTTCTATGTCTGATGGCTGCCCCTGTGTTTGGTCTTGTGCATATTAAATGGCTCTCTCACTAAGGACTGTTCTACAACTTTTTAAAGTACAGTGAATGATCCACTCTTGATGGTTGACCTCTAGTAATATGACACATTATTCGTTTTGGTGATGAAGCCACACTTGGAAAGTGACTGCTTTGTAATAATAGATAGAGGATGCCTCCAGTGAAACATCAAGAATGCAGCTGGTATTCTGAATGGCTAAAAATCTTGATCCACCACAGAAATATTCACTAGCTTAATTTCTACTGATGACATGTAGACCCATATACACATTTGAACAGCTAATGACTGCCTTTAAATCTAATCTGGGCACAGAGGAAAGACACAGATGGGTTGATTCAAGCCATAAATTACTTATGTGGCTTGACCTTGAAAGCATCAGACTCAAATTCAAAGATGTTTGTTTATAAATAGCAGTCTATGGAGGCACACCAGGTGGCCCTCCTTGCATTCAACTATCATATAATGTCTTATAAAGGCAAAGACCAAAGCCATCATAAAAACAAGGCAGATGTTGGTTCAGTCTGTCAGATTGCTAAACTTCACACTTCTGGCATTTAACAACTTGAAGCTTTTGTAATGGACTCTCACTCTCAGCCATCCAAGACCTTTATTGACA
The DNA here is from genome assembly GCF_001527695.2 of Protobothrops mucrosquamatus. Classification (NCBI taxonomy): domain Eukaryota; kingdom Metazoa; phylum Chordata; class Lepidosauria; order Squamata; family Viperidae; genus Protobothrops; species Protobothrops mucrosquamatus. The sequence goes on along the minus strand of NW_015390581.1, from coordinate 10,397 downwards.
TGGGAGGCACGTTATAAAGCCCTCTCTCTGAATGTGTGTTACACAGCTATATAACAGGGCTAACAAGAGTGGCCCCCAGTTTCAATATCAGAAATGGCAAATGATATCTGAAGATAGGCAAAACTTTGGTCTTTGGTCTAGTTCTATCAGAAGCAATAAAACCCCCAAAAGACCCCTAAAATCTACATACCCCACCAAATTCTAAACAACGTGACCTTTGGGGACATAATAGGATTAACCTACCAATACCAAAAGGGCACACTCAGACTCAGGTCAAAGTACAGGACACAGGAAATACAAAGCCTCAAACAGGAACAGGAAACAACCTCAAAATGCCAAGAAGGCATAAAAACCCACACTCCCAGCAGTGGTCAGCTTTCCCAGGGCCATGCTTCTGTCTGGCTTTGCTTTTCAATAAACCACAACCTTCTTTCTAAAGCAGTCTCCATTTTGTTTATTCCCGGCTTGGACTGGACCCTAATGGAGATTTTTCTTTCAACAGTATTATACAGAGCAGAGTTGTCTATCTCTCTGCCCTTAATATTGGGAACTATTCTTGTTGCTCCAAGTTTTGTAACCAAAATCACTTTCAACTTTGAGGTGGCAATGCCTAAAGTAAGAGTTTATGACCTTTGAGGTGGCAATGCCTAAAGTAAGAGTTTATGATGATCAGTTATTGGCTAAAGACTTACTGTAGCTCTTTATTGGCTAAAGACTTACTTTAGTTCTTGCCCTCTGCCCTATTATCGCTTTTATTGTCTGAGGACTATTTGCCAAGCTTGAAGGATGCTATAGAGGAAGCTCTCAGAGAAATACAGTACAGTATACATATTGTATACTGTACATACCTACATTTATATATTATAAAGTTTAGTTTAAGAGAAGGTGGACTGTGTATACAATTCTGATAGACTGTATATATCCCTTATTTCAACATTACTGAGTGTTGGGACCTGGATAGAGTTAATGCAGGTATTCCTCGACTTACTTCCCCACACGACCCCGGGACACTGCAACCATCATAAATATGAGTCAGTTGCCAAGCATCTGAATTTTGATCACGTGACCATGGGAATGCTGCAAAGGTTGTAAGTGTGAAAAACAATTCTAAGTCATTTTTTTCCAATGCCATTCTAACTTTGAACGGTCATTAAACAAATTATTGTAAGTTGACAACTACGTGCAATATAGCGTAGTCATCTGGGTGTGATGAATCCCTGTAAGGATGAAACTAGACACGTACTGCTTTCTGGTGGTCAATGTGTCTGAAGACACCATATGGGATACATACCTATTTCATTGAATCCTAGTTCTGTGTTGTGTTCATCTGACCCATCTGCTTGAATTACCCTCTGTGTCCAGACAGCTGATGTCAATGAAAGATCTTATTCCCAGGCACTGGTAATGAACTGCGTCAACATTTAAAAGTACTGGCCATAAAATTTCTTTCCCTCCTAAATTGGCCATGAAATGTGGATAGACAAATAGATTCATGTGTGTTGGAAATATGTGTAAATATGTGTTAAGTTCTAATTCTCTATATTGAAGAACTCTTTATTTTACAAATCTATTCCCATTTTCCTGAGTAAGTATTTCACAGCTTCTTTAGCTGCTGACCAGACTTAAGGATTCAAGGGAAAAGTGAAGCTGATTCTGCAGACATGACATTTGCCCAGTTCTGGATTTAAAAATGGTCAAACTTCAGCAGATTAGGCCTAATTTCACGACAACCCTAGTCATTTTGAAATTATAACCTGTATAACCTGTTGACACATGACACATAGCGCACAATCTGTTGGGCTGAAATTAGGGTAGATTGCAGTTGTTACACTTGAGCTTGCAACTTTCCCTAAATATTTATACAATAGTATACAGTATAGCTGGTTACAAAGAAAAACCCTAATAGGCTAGATATTAGCCAACCTCACATAGAATAACACAAGCAGCAATACATATATTTTTCACACTGTTCATGTTAATTTCAATTCCTTGAATTTAAGAGCAGGTAAGAATATTTAATAAATGCAATATATTGGTGCTATTGTTTAAATGTCCCCTTTAAAAGAGAAGGTAGAATTAATATTAAAGGTGGGATTTATTTCAGAAATGAATGAATCCTGTATGAGAACTATATTGTAGCAATTAAATGCTGGATTAGGACAGGGAAATTTGTGCTCCATGCCATCTTCAGCCATGAAAGCTTATTGTGTAATTCTCAGCCCATTCTGTCTCAAAGCTTTTGTAGGGAAAAACTGGAGGGGAAAGAGCTGTGTACATTCCTAGAAATCCTGGAGGAAAGAGAGACTGGAAATCTGAGAAACTACTAGCTTTTGAAGAAAAAACAAAGTGAAAGACAATTTCTGGCATTAATAAACACTTCCTATATATTTACTCATCAGAGAGTACTAAAGATCATGCTCCACCTTCACTAAACCTGTGCAACTTGCCAGCAGTGACACACATCATTATATAATTGAATGTCATGATAATGTATGCATTTAGATACATTTGGAATTTTGGTAACATATGGTAGGTTTCTTATAAAATGGCTCCCATTAACAGATGCTTCCAGGTACCGGTATAAATCATCTATTTACTAGAAAGCAAACTGCTAAGATGAATTTGTGCCAACCCTTTTTACTAACTCTGTTTTTGTTTTTATTTTTATAATGTGGACACACTTCCAAGCAAAGCAGTGTGAATAATTAAGTGTTGTTGAACTGCAGCCCCCATTAGCCCCAGCCAGCATAGCCTGTGACGGGGAGTTTAATATTTGAAGGGACATATTTACAATAATGTTAAGTTTGCTAATGTCGCTTAATGGTAACTACTAATGCTTTTTACCATTTCTTCACGGGGTTGTTTCACCAGTAGATGGCATCATCTATTTCCTAAAAATAATGTAGGACTATTATTTGCATTTGTTGCTTGCCAGGAGTACCAGTACTGGGGAATGATTTCTGCAGTCTTCAAGGCATAATAAACACGTCTTTACTAATTTGTATGCAGAAGAGCTGTAATCAGGTCACAGAACAATGTCCACTATGTTATACTGTTTAATTGCAGCAACAAATGTATATTGGTTATCAACAACTGGATGTGTGATATAGTATGTCCAGTAAAATCTAAATAGACAGTGCAGTTTCACAACTCATAAGTTGCAAAATTATCCAAAGTTTTATTACCATACAACTAAATCAGATGTAGATAAGGTTTGGTCCTCCAGTTTTTTGGTCTTCAGATCTCATCAGTCTCCTTCAGTCAACCCATTTTTAAGGGCTTAAGATCTAAAATGTTTAGAGAGCACTGATTTTTTCTCCCAGATCTCAGTTATTCATCCTGTGAATCTATAGGCAGTTTTAAAGAAAAGCAAATCATATATCTCTGAAAGGTTTAATGCACTGGATGTAATGTTTATGAACATATTTTGAAAAAGATATATTGAGGAAAAAATGTATTTTATTTACCCATTGTTTCTATGTCAACTTTTGATCACAAGTGCATTATTGATCCTAAGTGTATAAAAATGAAAACAGTCAAACACAAACAGGGCAAAATTACATTGAGCCATTCTAATCTGTAATACAAAAGATAGAGATTAAGAGGACTTTACAAGGATTTTACTTTTTAAGATAAACCATTCACACGATGTGATGGACTACTGAGTCACCATCAAATTGTATTATTTTCCTAGCACAGAACTTGATCCTTGGACACTTTACCCATTTCATTGGAATTGTGGGTGGGATTGCTAGAAAAGACAATAAACGCAGAAAGCACAATGAGCACAGTAGAGTTGTGATTATCACTCCAGTTATGAAGTTTACAATAAGAACAAGATAATATTCTTACAGCATATATATATGGACCTATCTTTATAACTTGAGCCAAAATAGATGCTGCATAAGAAAACAAATGAACATTTTGACAATGTGTAAAGGATATCAGTTTTATTTGGTACATGTAACTCTCAACTTACTATCACCACAATTGGGAGCAAAATTTCCCTCATAAGTCAATGCATTCATAAAGTGAGATGGCACGTATTCCCTCTGACTTACATTGGCAATCCTGGCAATCCCTATTCTGATCATTAACCAAGAATCATGGTTTATTAATCGAGTATCCACCCCAATTCACCATTTTGGGCTTGGTGCCCCCTTCAGCCCCAAGCCTGTATATGAATGCACCCTAAAATCTTTTTATGGTAAAAGGGAAAGTTTTTAAATGTTGTCCAAGCCATTCTGATGTTTGGCAAAAAAAATTTGCATGGATATTATTATTATTATGGGCATACAGCTATGAGAGCTGTTATAACAGTTTGAAGTAGACTGGTGGCATCAAATTGAAATGGAAATGTTTATTATGGGATCAATGGCAAGACCAATCATTTACCCAAGAGAAGCCAAACAAAAATCAAAATCACACCAACTAGTGAATAGCTTTCTTTCTTGGCCCCTCTTTGCTTGTTCAAAAGCTGCTAACAGTTGTTCTTCAGGAAATCTCACTCCTTTGCTCTAAAGGAAAAAAAAAGAACTGCAGAAAGTCCTGCTTTGCTTCACAAGCAGTTTTTTTTTGTTTTTAACACACTAAGTGTGAAGTTTTAGTGTTATGTTGGCAATCTTGGCTCAGTATCAAACAGCTTTTTCAATTTAGCTTAGAACCTGAAAAAACAATTGAAATTAAGTAGAGTTATTATCTCCTCTTTCCTGCCATCTCCACTATGGAGATGATCTGCTATTGGCTCTGTTAATGTTCTTAACCCATTTCTGAGGAATATTATTTTTAACCCTAAGATTTAGCAAAATTCTCTATAAGAATAAAGGTGGTTCTCTAGTGCAACTGTGCAATAGAGCTCCTTACACACACAACCAAAAGGTGCTTTCTTTCAAAAGGCAACTGGACTCTCTTGTTTTGCTAGAAGACATAGACACACACCCCATTAAGTAATCCTTCCACTGGAGGGGGGGCGCTGCATAAAGCATTATTGTATGGAATATTGGATAACAGGACCAAATTATGTACACTTGCAGAGAGCCTGAGCTTTAGGAATGAAGCATCATAAAATTAGGCACTCTGTGACTAATTCAGTTCATGTAATGTAAACATCAAGGAAGCTTTTTGTGTTAAACACAATCAGTAACTTGAGAAGACAACAAAAGCGAGTATGAAGGCACATCAGTTTTGGGGGTGTTGGAACTACATATCTGGTTAGTAACGGTGGGGTTCATTTCTCCCTCTTTTGTTCCGTTAAAATTGAAGATCAGGAGGAAAGAGAAATCCTGCCAGGCTCTAACATCTTGCTTCAAAATAAATGGAAATCTGTAAAGGGTTACCCTAGTTTCAATTCTTTAGCACAAATCTGAAAGCAGATGTTTGGAAGATGAACCTTCTTTGTTTTGATCTGTTGTGACCTCTCAATTTACTCAAGGCAATGTATGTTCCGGTCTGCAAAGGATTTAACTTGAACCTACTCTCAACAGAATGTTGTTTCAAGCAGTGGTGGGATTCACATATCTGAACAACTGCTTCTCTGTGTGGGTGCTGCTTCCGGAAGTCCATTCTGGGCACGGGCAACAAAAAATTAGCTACCGGTTCTGCTGAAGTGGTGCAAACTGGTTTCAAGGCTAGATTCCAGTTCTCAAAGCGGGAGTACAGGTAGTCCTTGACTTATGATTCCAATTGAAGTGAGAATTTCCACTGCTAAGCAAAGAGTTAAGTTAATTGTGCCCTGATTTTATGACCTTTTTTGGCCACGGATATTAAGCGAGTCATTGCAGTTAAGTGAAACTTGCAGTTGCTAAACAAATCCAGCTTCCCCTATTGACATTGCTCATCAGAAGTTGGTTGGGAAGCAATTAGCAAATACATGACCTGGGACGCTGCAACCATCATAAACATATGTTGGCTGCAAAGTGCCCAAATTATAATCATGTAACCCGGGGATACTGTAATGGGCATAAATGTAAAGACTAGTTGTGGGTCACTTTTTTCAGTGATGTTGTAACTTCAAACTGTGGCTAAACAAATGGTTGTAAGTTAAATACTACTTGTAAGGTCGTGGACCATGTATGGAAAACCTTCTTTTACTATCAAGTATCTACTGTATTTCCCCCAAAATAAGACTGGGTCTTAATTTTTGCTCCAAAAGATGCATTATTTTCCGGTTAGGTCTTATTTTGGGGGAAATACAGTACTAAATGCACCCATCTGGATGACAATCTTAACTGGGGCTTATTTTTGGGGTGGGGCTTATATTACGAGCATCCTGAAAAATCAAGCTAGGGCTATTTTCCGGTTGGGTCTTATTTTCGGGAAAACACAGTAACCCATGCTGGCATATTGAGATATTTCTACATGACAGATTTAAGCTGCAATACAACTCAATCCTTGGCCCCATTCTTAATTCAACTGCATTCTTTTACCTTGATTCATGCAAGCATAGGAAACATCCGTGTTGAATTTGGACTGCTAAATATCAGATTCAAATATCCATGCATAATTTAGTCATATTGGCTGAGGCCAGGGAATGCTGAAGTTTAACATTCAAACCCTGTTGGCTTCAGGCCAGTTCAGTGACAGGACTTTTTGCTATTTTTTTCCTTCCTTAATTTCTCTCCCATGTAAACCAACAAAGTGAAATATCCAGCTATGGCATGCGTGTCTCCCTAAATTGGAAGGGACATCTGAGACTCTTAATCTGCCCCTGAATCTTGATCCACAAAATGCTTCTAACATCAGAGCTTTGAAAGATCAGCTTCAACTGGTAGTTTAACTTTAAACAATATATATAGTATTCTTCTTGGGTGTTCAGAATGACTGTACACTGAAACCATATATTAATAATTAAATCTTGGGCCAGTCACATGATCAATGCTGTAAGAAAATACATTCCAGATAGTCAGTGCAAACAGGCTGAGATCGTTGTAATGGTGTCTTGACTTAGAATAAGTATAACATCCTACACAGCCCTCCAATAATCTGATTTATACTCTAAAATCACCAAGATGCCAGAATTTAATTCCAACAATTAGGTGTAAAATAAACAGAAACACAAAAGTGGCATTCTTTTCAACACACTGGAGCTCTTGGAGTGTTAGTTGAAACCCTAATTCTGAGTGGGACGTTATCGTCACAATTAAATTTGTATGTGTTGTCTTGGTATACGCAAGATGTTTTGAGTTTTTAACATTATTGTATCAATGCAAACTGACATCAGTGAATAGACCTAATCGAGAACCTAAGGACAGATTTTCTAAATGGAAGTCTTAATATCACATTTTATATCCCATATTATATGTTTTTTCAAAGCATAACCAGTTTGGCCCTCCCACCAGCTGAAAAACTGTTCCTTGCAGAATGTTGAAATGTTATCCCCACAACGATGTTGATGATTGATACAATCTGAAGATACAATCTGCTATCTAGATCATCTCAAGGCTAAGTTTAGCATGATGTTAAAATTACATCGAGTGTGTTTAAGTCAAGGATGTACAAGCTTGCCGACTTTAAGATTTGTGGATTTCAATTCTCAGAAGCTGGCTGGGGAATTGAAGTCCACAAGTCTTAAAGTCGCCAAAGTTGAATATCCCTGGTTTAAGTTTAAGAGCAAATTAAAGACAATATGCATAATGAGACTAGGGTTACCATCAGGATTTCAGATATGGGGTTCAATTTATCCATCCTGCATGCCCATCCAATGATGATTAGGGGACTGGAGGTTAAAACATATAAGGAAAGGTTGATGGAATTGGGTATGTCTAGTTTAATGAAGAGAAGGACGAGGGGGGACATGATAGCAGTGTTCCAATATCTCAGGGGCTGCCACAAAGAAGAGGGAGTCAAGCTATTCTCCAAGGCGCCTGAAGGCAGGACGAGAAGCAACGGATGGAAACTAATCAAGGAGAGAAGCAACCTAGAACTAAGGAGAAACTTCCTGACAGTTAGAACAATTAACCAGTGGAACAATCTGCCTCCAGAAGCGGTGAATGTTCCAACACTGGAAGTTTTTAAGAAGAGACTGGACAGCCGTTTGTCCGAAATGGTATAGGGTTACCTGCCTGAGCAGGGGGTTGGATTAGATTACCTCCAAGGTCCCTTCCAACTTTATTATTATTATTATTATTATTATTATTATTATTATTATTATTATTATTATTATTATTATTATTATTATTATTATTATCCAGAATATCTTCTCCCTAATCAGCCACTGGCGTAACATCCAACAGGAATATCTTCTGAAACTAGTTAGAATGGTAATGAAAAATTTATCTCTGGCTGTGATCTTTGAAAAAATGAGCTCTGTCCAGGAAAGGGTTACATTAATTCTCTCCCCACTCAATTTTGACCGATTTCTTGGCCTGCACCTGTGTTTCCCCCTCCAATTTTGATATGGTTATTCTCATGTGTAATTTAACTCTCCTTTCCCACCTAATGAGAGGTCAAATCTGATTAGCAGGATATTAGCTCCTTTATCTCAGCATACGTTTTCCAGATGCCTCCCCCCTCCCCTTTTACACATCACTTTATCTTTCTTGAGTTGTGTCTTCCAATTGCTTCAATTTCTACTGCCTGAAACAGTGACCAAATTCAGATTTCCAAAATTCTTGTAACCTGGTGAACAATATGAGCAGGGTAATGATCATTTTGTTGGCCCCACTGCTGGACAATGCAATAGTGTGTGCTCATTATTGTGGGGTGCAGAAAATGCCTGATGGACTATATGAGAGGAAACCTATTGACGTTGCTTTTTTATACGTTGCCATGAATAGTGTCTAGTTCAACATGACTTATATGCCATGAAGAAAATGCATATGCTCTTATAAACATGTAAGAAGCAATACAATCCTCAACTTATGACAATTGAGCCCAAAATTTCTGTTACTCAGCAAGACAGGTGTTAAGTGAGTTGTGCCCCATTTTACAACCCTGTTTGCCATGATTGTTAAGCAAATCACTGAAGTTAAGTGAATCATGCAGTTGTTAAGCAAATCTGGCTCCTCCTTTCTCCACCCCCCCAGCCAACTGACTTTGCTTCCCTAATAAGATTGCAAATGACAATCTCAGAACCCTGAGATGCTGCAACCATCGTAAATGATGGTTGTGAAGCACTCCAAGTTTCTTCATTTGGGGATGCTGCAGTGTTCATCAGTGTGAAAACTGGTCATGTCACATTTTTCAGTGTCTTTTAAGTGTCATTAAATAAATAATTATAAGGGGACTGGAGGCTAAAACATATAAGAAATGGTTGCTGGAATTGGGTATGTCTAGTTTAATGAAGAGAAGGACGAGGGGGGACATGATAGCAGCGTTCCAATATCTCAGGGGCTGCCACAAAGAAGAGGGTGTCAAGCTATTTTCCAAAACACCTGAAGGCAGGACAAGAAGCAAAGGATGGAAACTAACCAAAAAGAGAAGCAACCTAGAACTAAGGAGAAATTTTCTGACAGAACAATCAGTGGAACAACTTGCCTCCAGATGCTGTGAATGCTCCAGCACTAGAAGTTTTTAAGAAGAGACTGGACAGCCATTTGTCTGAAATGGTATAGGGTTTCCTGCCTGAGCAGTGTGTTGGACTAGATGACCTCCAAGGTCCCTTCCAACATTATTATCGTTATTATTATTGACTACCTGTATGTGGAATGGTAAGCTAGGTCAAATTAAACGTTATTATACACAGTTGAAGCAAAAAGGATTTGCACCTGAATCAGAAATCCTGGCCAAAATAGCCATGGCCATATAGCACAGATGGGTTGGATGAGAGCGAGAAGCAGCCAGATGTTGGGCGTTTCCAGGAAGACCAAGGCTTAATTTTACATCTTCCCCATTATGGATCCGAATAGCCTTTTAACGATATTCCTAAGACATCAGTAATAAAAGATGCAGTCTGTTTAACTTTCAATTAACACTGTAAGTTAATTTAGGTGTATGAAAAGTCTGGTGCTTATCAGGAGTAAATGCACCAGGAAATTGAATTAATGTCTTGGCTCTTTATGTTGTCTGTTTTTCTGGAGTTGAAAACGTCTTCCTGCCTTCTAGTCAAGTCAGAAGAATACCAATAGGATATTGATCTTCTTAGGAAATCTTTTAGAAAAATAAAGCAAAATATCAAAAAATAATACAAAAAGAGAGTAAGATGTCAATCAAACAATAAAATTCCCCAAATATTCATAACCTCAAAAACATACTTCTATTGAGGCAACTTGGGAATGGCTTTGAGATGCACCATTGGACTTTTGGGTTATCTTGTGCTTTTCTGATTGTATTGTAGTTGTTTTGAATAGAAAACCCCAAACACCCTACAAGTTAAATTGGCATTTCTCGCTCCCCCATGGTTTGGGTACTTTTTATAGCAGCCAAATATTCTGCAGAAAAAAAGTGAGAACACTTTAACT
>NW_015390580.1:50119-52316 GCF_001527695.2 Protobothrops mucrosquamatus | reverse complement strand
GGAGAAGGAAGCAGAGACTCCCTCGCTTCACGAGGTACGGCAGGGGTAGGCAACCTCGGCTCTTTTATGACTCATGGACTTCAACTCCCAGAATTCCTGAGTCAGCTCTGCTGACTCAGGAATTCTGGGAGTTGAAGTCCATGAGTCATAAAAGAGCCGAGGTTGCCTACCCCTGAGGTACGGGGACACGTGCGGCCTTCGCGGCTTCGTGAGGAACCGACCGTTATTTGCTTTGCCAGTACAAAATCAAGCGGCTCCCTCCCAATCTCGGCTCCCTCGTGACTGTCCTGGAGCGCCTCTCCATTCTTCCCTTTATCCCTCCCGATTCGTCCGTTGGAAAAGGGGATTCTAATAATCGTCCGCCATTTTACCAAGGATTTCGCGGCCTTCGCCCAGCCCAGCCCAGCCCAGCCCCGCCATTCCTTGAAGCTCAACCTCAGAAATTGAAGAACCGGCAGGGCGCATGCGCCACAACTCTTCAACTTCCCCCGCCTTCGTAATAACTCTAAAAAGTTCCAGCGAATGGCTTGTAATCTTACCACGGCGCGGCCACTCATTCAAATACTGAAACTAACCAGCGTAAAATTTGTTCCTTCAGTACCGGACACGCCTTCATCTCCCAACAACAGCCGCACACCGAACTCCCCCAACGATCGAAAAGAATGAGCCACCCACGTCCTCCAGCTTTTATCCTTGAAGAGAAGCCACGCCCATCGGGGGCTTGGCGGAAAGAGGGCGGGACTGCAGTGCTTGCCAGCCTTTTAACTCAGCGATCGCGCGACTAACTCCAGCGGGCCGTTGTATCCGTCTCCTTTGGTGTACAATAGTCGTTTTCTGCTCTTCTGTAGCGGTGATATGCCTTTCCCAAACCTTGTTACGTTAGGTTTAGTGCCCTGCCAATTTTCCTCTATTTATTGTACTTTTGCAAATCCTCCTGATATTCCTTATCTCTCTCTCTCTGCTTTACGTACGCTCCTAACTAATTTAAATAATGCACAATAGTTTTAGAAAGAATCAAATGGATTAAAGCAGTGGTTCTCAACCTTTTTAATGCCGCGACCCCCAACCGGTCGTAAGTCGAGGACTAAACCGGTCGTAAGTCGAGGACTAAACCGGTCGTACGTCGAGGACTACCCAACCGGTCGTAAGTCGAGGACTTTCCCTGCCCGGGAGCACCACGCATGCGTGGTTCCGCCCTCTGCGCCGGCCAAGGCGTAGCTGGCAAGCGGCAGAGACGGAGCAGGCCAACCACCAGCTGGCCCAGCCCAAGGGAGGTAAAGCACCCGCCGGAAAAGGGGAAAAAAATGGCGGACAGCCTTGCTTGGCGACCCCCGTGAAATGGTCGATTGACCCCAAATGGGGTCGCGACCCATAGGTTGAGAACCGCTGGATTAAAGGCTATGGAAACTTATTCAAATCACACCGTCTACTGTTCCCAAGAAATGGGTTAAAAATAATGAGCGAGCATATTTATGATCTTTTCAACATATTTTACACTTGCACAGATGAAAAACACAGCATCTAATTTGCATGAATATTTTGTGTCTTGTAATAAAGCCACAGAAGGATGATTCTTAAGACCATGTAAATTCTTAAAGGTATAGTCAACTTGACATATGGTACTAAATAGCTATCTGTTTCTTGCAATATCATTTTGCTATAGAACATAGAATTCATTTTCTCTATGGGATTTTGAGAGTTGCAGTTTCCTATCAAGGTCTCACACAGAAAATTTGATTTTTTTTCCAGATTTCTTTAGAGCTATCTCCTTTACAGAATACAGAATAACAGAATTGAAAGGACATTGGAGGTCTTCTAGTCCAACCCAGTACTCAAGCAGAAGACCCTATAACTTTCTGGATAAATGGCTGTCCAATCTCTTCTTAAAAACCTTCAATGGTGGAGCACTTGGAACTTCTGGAAGCAAGCCTCCTTAGTTCTACTATAGGTTGGATCTCACCTTGATAAACTTCTGTCCATTACTTCTTATCCTGCCCTCATTGGACCTGGTTACCTCCGAGACCGCCTTCTGCCACAGATTGCCTCCCACCGGCCGATACGCTCCCACAGAGAGGGCCTCCTCAGGGTGCCGTCAGCCAGACAGTGTCGGCTGGCGACCCCCAGGGGGAGAGCCTTCTCTGTCGGAGCACCCACCCTCTGGAACGAGCTGCCCCCAGAGATCCGGGTGATCCCGGAT
>NW_015390580.1:45207-47423 GCF_001527695.2 Protobothrops mucrosquamatus | reverse complement strand
ATCTTCTATGGTATATCTAGCAGGACTTCTTTTGTGCTGTTATGCTCTTATAAACTTTTCTTGATTCATCTCAGGTAGCAATTAGAGTAATAAAAGAAAGTTTATGTTAGCCAGTGAAGAGAAAAGCATTGAGGAAGAAATACCTAGTAATTTGTTGGCGTTATGTTATGGAAACAATGCTGTGCTCTCCAAAATAAAATTTCTTTGCTGAAATGTCCTGTTGATTTTATGTTGAAAATGAGATCCAATGTGGCTTCTCATCTCAAACAACTTCCGCTACCAACAACTGAAGAATAAACCTCCTATTCATTACTTTCTAGTGTTCTTTCTCTAATGAAATTTTTTTAACATTCTCCTTGGCAATCCTTGGTCTTCATTTGGTATTTACAGTGCTTTTTTTCTAAAAAAAAAAAAAAAGGTGCCAGAACTCACACACGTCATACAACCCGCCTTGCCTACCTTACAAGGTTCCATCCAAAAAAGGTGCCGGAACTCCATTCTGGGGGTTCTATGAGAAAAAAAGCCCTGGGTATTTAAAATGAAATACTTTACTTAGCAAGTTTTTATCTCTCTTTCCCATGACCCCCTCCACCTTCCTACCCCAACATTTTTCTCAGATTAACTCCCTTTATGCTGCTTACTAAAAATGTTGGGAGTTTCACAGCAGCTGCATATTTGAAAAATAATTTGATTTAAAGTAAAAAAAAAGATCATTCACAGCTTTTCTATGTGGTAGAACTAATGTAGGCAAAGTGGTCTTATATGGCAATAACAGGCTTTCAGTTTTAATCAGTGCTTTTTTTCTAAAAAAAAAAGTGCTGGAACTCACACACGTCATACAACCCGCCTTGCCTACTCTATAAGGTTCCATCCACAAAAGGTGCTGGCACTCCGTTCTGGGCGTTCTATGAGAAAAAAAGCCCTGGTTTTAATATGACCCCTTGTGTCTGTCCAGGGAATTCTAGGGTTTCTTTCATCCCATTACTTATTTGCTTTTAATTGAAAATGATTCTAACAAATTAAATGGCTGTGCATTTGCAAACATAACCAATGCATTTCTATGGGTGTGTGTGAATGCAACAACACATGTGGATGAACAATTCTGTCCACCCTATAATTCTAATCCAATCTGACCATCTGCACATACCTTTTGGTGCAAAGTACTTACATCTTAGTAGTAAGCAGAACTACATATTCTTTACATTGCATAAGGGACTTATATAGTTTTTCATTTCAAACGACTTTATTTGCATAAAGGTCTAAGTCTGTATGTTTGGTTAGTTTAACTTAGCACTAACCAATTTGTTTTGCAAGAAGAAGATCCCTAATTAAAGCTCTGGAATTTAAAGCACTGTTCATTTAAGTTCCTATGTCCCCATAATGAATGTTTATATTAGGGGACACATGTATAAGGTGTTTGTATCACTTTCTTTGTTGAAATGTGTGCTGTTCCTGCAAGGCTATTTCTGTGAACCAAAAAGTAAACCAACTACTTTGGATCATCCAACGCAGTGATTTTTAAAAAAAAATAATGCTTCAATTTGATATTTCATTCACATTTCAGAGAAAATGGTAATCTTCATCTTATATTGATAAAAAAAAACCTGATCAGACTATCAAAATCAATCCAGCTAGTGTTCATTCCTATGTAGAAATTTTATATAATACAGACTTTTTTCAAAGAATATTGGCTATGTTTACATTCTATTAATTTCAACTGGCTTAAAACTCAGTTTCAACACACTTCCAACCCTCTCTCTTTATGTGGAACAGTAAGTTCCAGGTAAACATATAATGAACCTTAAAACATTTCTATTCATCATATCCAATAGATTAGGCGCAATGAATTTCATGTCCTCCTTGCCCAAAATGTTTGTTTTAATTGTTCTGGAATATTTTCTTTTCTCCTAAACAGTTATTTCTTGAAATCCTATATACCAAAATAAAACTGACATAGAACATTTATTTAAACTGGATTCAGAGGGAAAGCAAAAAGATTTGTCATGGAAGGTTCAGAATTTCTGGCAGTTGACCATGAATACTTGTCTGGCATTTTCATCTGAAATGGTATAGGGTTTCCTGCCTGAGCAGGGGGTTGGACTAGATGACCTCCAAGGTCCCTTCCAACTTTATTATTATTATTATTATTATTATTATTATTATTATTATTATTATTATTATTATTATTATTATTATTATTATTATTATTATTATTA
>NW_015390580.1:34083-42355 GCF_001527695.2 Protobothrops mucrosquamatus | reverse complement strand
TTATTATTATTATTATTATTATTATTATTATTATTATTATTATTATTATTATTATTATTATTATTATTATTATTATTATTATTATTACTACTACTACTACTACTACTACTACTACTACTACTACTATTATATCGGTGCAATGCTTAGAAGGCCAGGTTAGCTCCAAATATTGAATATTGTATTTATTAATAACTAAAAGCTGTGTCTAGATAGCAACTTTCTTTGTTGTTGATAAGAGAAGCAGGGGGAAAAAACCATAGCGAACTATCAATCCAGGAAGAATTATCCAGGAATTCTTTGGCAACAACCTCCTTGGGTTTGTGCCAAGCTATCTTAACCCTTGGTATGGGGGGGGGAGGTGAGATACAGATTTATCAAATAAATTGGTTTTCCTTTTAGTAGAGGAAAAGCAAAAGCCTGTAGACACCCTGAAAGGGAAATTTGGATCTGAACTGGTTTTAATACTGTGCCTGAATTCCAAAGGTAAATGCATTCCAAGATTAGATGAAAATGAATTAAAACCATACTATTCATGGAAGCACTAAAAATGTATCTCTCCGAGATGGGCTTCAGAGACAACTGGCTGAGACAGGAATGCAGCTGTGTACCAAACCTACGCCTGAAATGACTGTTCTGAAAACATCTGGTTTGAAATTGATTGGATATGGGGCTCAGTGATGGGAGGCAACTAAGAGAGGGAAAAGTTAGACTTGGGGATTTTGGCGCATGATTGTCAGTTCTGGCTATGCATTATTGTAATTCACTTGACTTCTAGTAAATTATACCTTTCTTGATAAAGGGAGTTAAGGATTGTTCTTAGAGGTTCAAGCTGAAGCAGGTCTGACAGAGGCTAAAGCTTCAATATCTTGGACACATCATGTGATGGCAAAGTCACTGGAAAAGATACACAGATTTTTTTTCTTTTTTAGGTGATGTGTGTGTATATATATATATATATATGTATGTATGTATATGTATATGTTTGTGTGTATGTATATGTATATGTTTGTGTGTATGTGTTTTATATGTCCACACATACGCAAAACCATGTGATAAATAGGTTAAAAGATTTTTATGGAAAAAGGATGTTTGTAAAAAAATGAAAAAAAAAAACATTTTCTAAATGTTGGGATTAAGATGGAAATACATTTTAAGTCCTCTATGAAATAAATGCATTGCAAGGCTAGAATAGCCAGATGAAGCAACAAACAAATTAATATGATACATCTATTAGAACAAGATAGCAGGTGATGGTGTGGTATAAAAAATAGTAACACTAAGTATTTCTCTCCATCCCAAAGACCTATCTGTTTTATTACTTTCCTTGCCTTTCCTAAAACTGTAATTGGGACATGAATTCATTACTGCATCTACTATCCCTTTCTCCATCATTTTGCATAATCCATTTTTCTGGTTTTAGTCTTACAGGGCAGAGCTCTGGGGAAGCATATTAGAAATGGATTTTCATGGAGAATCAGAAAAGAATAGGCTCAAACTAGCTCATCCCACCTTGGGGAAATGAAATTTGTTCCAAATTACCTGCATTTATTTGTAGTTTTTTTCCCCTTTCATGGTATATATGTAGGAAATTGAATAATGGAAATAGGAATTCTGCTGATGGTAATGATTTCAGATCTGGATGCTTAGTACACATTTGGTCCATTTTATCAACCCAGCACTATTATGTCTGTCTGACTTGTAGACTAAGTCTCCATAGACTGGTGCAGTGATTAGAATGCAGTATTGCAGGCTAATTCAGCTCACTGCCAGCAGTTCGGTCCTGACCGGCTCAAGGTTGACTCATCCTTCCATCCTTCCAAGGTCAATAAAATGAGGGCCCAGATTGTTGGAGGCAATATGCTGACTCTGTAAATCATTTAGAGAGAGCTGTAAAGCATTGTGAATTGGTATATAAGTGCTATTGCTAAGTGCCATTAAAGCTTTCTTTCAATTACATATCATACCAATAAAAATTCAACAAATTCCAGTTAGCTCATTAAGTTTAAGTCACTCCCTCTAGTTTATCTTCATAAAATAAAATATTTTCTTCTCTGAAATATCTATTACATAAATATAAAGTTCTCTTTTTCTCAAAAGATTCTCAACCTTGTTAGTATCCATGAAGAGAAAGTCCCAAACTTGTTCTTTTAAGAGTTGCAGATTTACTTGGAACTCTTCTTTCTATTGCACTGGGAGATTTGTATTTAAACAGTCACCATAATAAAGATTGGTGTCAGATTTATATTCCAGAGTTGCAGTTAAGTCCTTTGTATTATCAAATACTTGTGAAATTGCCTCAGTGATTTGGTAACTTTCTACACATAATTGCATCTCTGAATTACTCGTCTTTCTTCCAATTACTTGAATAGATTTCATAACATCTTTAGAACACAATTGATCTATAAAGTGAAGGGTTTTATTTAAATATTTCTCAAGCAGTTTGTTTGGAAAACAGCAAAACCCATTTGTCTTCATCTTCTTACTTCCCTTTTGTAGTCAAAGAGTAGACTTCTTTATAAATCAGCTAATGCTTCCTAGCCAATCAGAATTCATAAAAATCAGAAAGTTTCAGCCACACACAACAAAACAATCCAAAGCTATAGATTACCTAAAAATGATAAAATAAAGCCACAACTTTCTGTCTTTATATTATAGCCTTAAAAATGCATGAACGGGATGTCCTTATGAGATCACAGTGTTTGAGAATTCCTAGCTTATATACTATTTCCAGGTGTCATGTATTCCCCAGCTCAACATGAACAGGAAACTATACCAGCCACTTTCAAGAATTGTGGTGTCTCCAAGAGTGGCTAAAACAGAGCACCTGTCCTTTTCATTGCCATCATGGCAGGGAAGCAGCCAATGCAGTCAAGAAGGACGGACACAACTGCTTGATCAAAGCCCTGCCCTGCACTTTTATACAAAAGGCAGGTCTTCAATCATGCTGTTGTACCTGCCATCTTGCTCTTCTGGTCATCCCTTGCAGATCCCCCTTCTGCATGCTAAACGTGTCTCATATGTTAAGGCCAATTCCAGAATAATATCACCTGAGCAATATGATATTTCTCTAGCTATTGTTGAAAGTTGAATAGAATATGAATAGAATAGAGCTGGAAGGGACCTTGGAGGTCTTCTAGTCCAGCCCCCTGCTCAAGCAGGAGAACCTATACCATCTCAGACAAGTGGTTGTCTAGTCTCTTCTTAAAAATCTCCAGTGATGGAGTGCCCACAATTTCTGGAGGCAAGCTGTTCCACTGGTTAATTGTCAGGAAGTTTCTCCTTAATTCTAGGTTGCTTCTCTCTTTGATCAGTTTCCAACCATTGTTTCTTGTCCTGCCCTCTGGTGCTTTGGTGAATAACGTGACCCACTCTTCTTTGTGACAGCCCCTCAAATACTGGAATACTGCTATCACATCTCCCCTATTTCTTCTTT
Organism: Protobothrops mucrosquamatus; assembly: GCF_001527695.2. Taxonomy (NCBI): domain Eukaryota; kingdom Metazoa; phylum Chordata; class Lepidosauria; order Squamata; family Viperidae; genus Protobothrops; species Protobothrops mucrosquamatus. Next base: position 38,922 of record NW_015390580.1, on the reverse strand, counting down.
TCTTTAGACTAGCCAAACCCAAGTCCTGCAGCCGTTCTTCATATGTTTTAGTCTTCAGGCCTTTGATCATCTTAGTTGCTTTTCTCTGAATTTTTTCCAAACTGTCAAGATCTTTTTTGTGATATGGTAACCAAAATTGGCTGCAGTATTCCAGGTGTGATCTTACTAGGGTTTTATAAAGCAGTACTAATACCTCACGTGATCTTGATTCTATGCCTCTGTTTATACAACCCAGGGTTGTATTGCTTTTTTTGGCTGCTGCTGCACATTGCTGGCTCAAGTTGAATCAGACTATTACAGCTGGAATAGATATATTAACTTTACCTTTATACCCTTGGTATCATTCTGAGGGGGAAAAACCTTCTCTAATTATTCAGGCAAGTTTATGGGCTTTACTTTCAGTACCTTAAACCATTAAAACAGATCAGTTCCAATCATCTGTTTTAAAAATCAATTATACAATTTTAATATAAGATTTTATTTTACTGCTCTCTTAAATGGTAGTAAATAGCTTTATCCATGACATATTGGTTGCATTTGTATTAAATTACTGTCTACCTGTCTCTTTGTCTCCTCTCTACAGACTACTCCATACAGCAGCTAGAGATCATTTTTCCTATGTAAATCTATTACAGGCTTTCCATTCCTAATTACTCTGAAAAGATATTGAACCCACTCTCAGTTTCTTCTTTCTCATTTAGGAGCTGTTTGGGCTGTTAGTTATCTTTAGTCAGTATATATCTTATTTTTGGATGTACTGATTTTAAAATGAAAAGTTTTAAAATAAAAATGAATTATAGTGTTTGTTACCAAAAATTAGAAATATGCTGAGTTCTTTCTAAAGGATAAATGTATATTGGGGAAATTTGGTAATGATAACTGTAGGCCAGGGTTGTCAAACTCGCAATGTCACGTGACGTGTCGCAACGTATTATGACTTTTTTTCCATTGCCGGCAATGGGGTGGGCGCAGTTTCGCCATGACGCATCTGGCCTGCGGGCCGGCAGTTTGACATCCCTGCTGTAAGCGTACATTAGGAAGGGACAAATGATGAAAAGAGTCGTGCATCATAATTTAAGCTCCACCTCTTTTGCTCTTGTATGTAGTATCACTTTCTAGTATGTAGGGAGAAAAAACTGTGATGTCATGATACTTATTTCTTTGATTCTGAGATGACTTTTGATTGTATCATTGATACTCATCTCTCACGTGCCTTTCAACCCACTACCTTGGTATGTAACAATAACAGAACAAAAGAGGTTAAACTGAGCTAAGCTAAAGAACAGATTATTTTTCTCAATAGAATTTACAAAAACAGTCAATTAACCAAGGCTTAAAAAATAATAATAAGCAGAGCACTGCATGCTTAAAAGAAAGTTCTAGTATTAACACACCAAGAAATAGAAAAATAACCCTCCTCAAAAATCACATCATCAGACAATTGTTATAAAGCTAAAACTATTCTAGATTACTTTATCAATTAAAGTGATGTGTCAGACATAATTAAGCATCTAGTGCCTTTGTGGTTTTATAAAACTATAACAGTTCAAATGAAACAATTCAATGATCTTCAAGATGATGGATTACTCTTGGCATGTTAGATCTCCTGAACAGAGGAGTAGAGAGTTTGAACTTTATACACAGGAAATATAAGTGTGAAATCCTATGGCAAAATGTCTTATTTTCATTCATTATCATCACTTCACACAAAATCTGTATGGCTGTCAATAGGTGAATAGTGAATTTCTAAATCCAATTGGATTTCTGAATCAAACCGGTAGTCCTGTTACAATCATTAAATCAAATGCTTCTTATTTATTTATTATTCAATTTGGATGACTTTTCTATATGTGTAGAAATAAGATTTTCAAATTGATCCAACCTCAAATCAAATCGAATTGAATCAGAACAATTTATCCAGTAAGAAATGTTGAGAATTAAAGGAAAAACTTTCTTTTATGCTAAGGATGCTATAAAGGGCTATTTTAGATAAGGGCTGGAGCAATATCAAGAGTGAGTTTTTATTGATGTTATATTGAAATATTTTAAAATTTAGATATTTAAATAGTTTCTGGCATGCTTGTCTCATAGTGAGATGCAAATGAGAAAGGTTCTTAATGCAATGAGGATTGTGCTTTATATAATCTTTTTGACTTGAAAAGAAGTGGCAAACATTAATTACATGAAGAAAAAAAGGAGTTTTTCAGAACTGAGTTAGCCTAGGCCAAGGGCGCCAAACTGCTGGCCCATGGGCTGATTGCATCATGCGGAGGCAGTGCCTACCCCAGCCCCAGCAATGTGAAAAAAGTCATGATATGTCGCAACATGTCATGTAATGCGGCGAGTTTGACACTTGTGATCTATAGGGTTGCCATGTGTCCACTATTTGAGTGGACAGTCCACTTTTTTCACATTATGTTCACTATTTTTTTTCACAAAATAGTGGACATTTTTTTATTCAAAAGCTTTATGATGAAATGGTACGTAATCTAAAGCTGTACAGTCTACTTTTTTTACTACTTAACCCCCCCCCCCCCCCTTNTAGTAACAACTTTTAAAGCGCTCCATGGCAATGGACCTAGGTATTTGCAAGACCGCCTCCTACCAAACACCTCCCTTCGACCAGTCCGCTCCCACAGAGAGGGCCTCCTTAGAGTGCCGTCGGCCAGACAATGCCGGCTGGCGACCCCCAGGGGGAGAGCCTTCTCTGTGGCAGCTCCTGCCCTCTGGAATGACCTACCTCCTGACCTACATACAGTTGCGGACCTGCGCCTTTTTCGCCGAGCCCTGAAGGCCCATCTATTCCGTGCGGCCGGCCTGGCGTAGTTTGATTAGGTTTTAGTGGGGGTTTTGTATGGGGTGTTTTTAGAACAGGCCTGTTATTTAATTTTATTTTAGAACAGAAACTATTTATTTATTATTGTGGTTTTTAGTATCGCCTGTTCACCGCCCTGAGTCCCGTAAGGGAGATAGGGCGGTATATAAATTTAATAAATAAAATAAATAAATAAATAACTGGAATGATTCGCTTAGGGTTCCTGGCAAAACAGGTTGTAAAATCAGGCGCAACTCACTTAACAAGCATCTTGCTTAGCAATGGAAATTCTGGTCTCAATTTTGGTCACAAACTGAGGACTAGTTGTAGTCACCATGAATTTTGTTAGAAAGGATCCAAAGTACAGCTACTGTGAGCCCAGACGTTCTAAGTGAATTGTTTGCATAAAGAAGTATACTCAGTGTTCTGTTCTGCTGAAGTCCCTAATCATTATGAAGAAGAACAATGTCTTGCTCTCTCAGTTTGAGTTCCAAGTTGTGTGAAATAATTTACTGCTTTCATAGATATAAATCCAGGGAAGTCAACCTATTTTGGAAACAAATTCTCAAATTCCAGAGTAATAGGATTATTATCCTTTTATGAATGTTCAGAGATGATTTCTATCCTTATCATCTGGGCCAGAAAGTATCTGGAAGATTGAATTAATGCACAGGTGCTTAATGTCCACTTAATTGTTTCATTCTACATGTTTAAAAATTCAAAGCTCTTGTTAGGATTCCAAGTTTTAGGAATATAATTTAACATCATGTTGAAATACTTAACTATAATATTTCTTCCCAAATTGTATTGAAATTTGTAACAATCACAAGGCTGGAAGACTAAATCAAATGAACAAAATGCTTTATATTAATTGTTGTTTTTGCCATTTTCCTTTTCATCATATTTTTCTACAACAAAATTATCAGTAACACTTTCCTGTTTTGTTTTTAGTAAAAAAAAAGGCATCAAAGAAACTCTATTCTCTTTTCCCAACCATCTTCTGGTTGGTGATTCAATTGTAAGGGATGACAATTTAGGAAAAGATGCAGAGGTTTTCAAAGAGGTCAGGTGTCTGCCAGGTGCTACTGCCAGCAGGGACAAGAGTCGTATTTTTAAGATAGTCAAGAATGCCAGTGAGGACTTTGATGTTGATGCTGTTGTACATCTTGGGACGAATGATCTGTCCCAAAATGATGTATTCTCTTTGCAGAATGATTTCCAGAGCTTGGGCAGGAACTTAGTAGAATAGGCTGCAGGCTTACTTTTTCAGAGGTTTTACCTGTATATAAGGAACAAAAAGGAAAAGGCCAGCATATATAAGAGTTCAATGTGTGGCTAAAGGAGTGGTGTAAAGGGGAAGGCTTTGATTATATTAGTCACAATATCTGCAGTTGGTCTGATGAATTACTTGGCATTAAATTCACGGATTTTATGGAAAAACACTTAAATTAAAAAAATGGGAGAGTTAATTGATGTAGAACATTTCTGTACCCAGCAATCTAAAATTAATAGGGTTATCAATGCTTGTAACAGATGTTTGTGCAGGTAAGACTATCAATCTTGCTGTCAAGGAAAATCAAGCTCTTGATAGTGTGTGCCCTACCATGTGCACTAATCAAACAGGTGGTAAGGAAGTAGGGGAACTCAGGCACCACACAGGTTATGTAGAAAGTCAACACAAGGTCAATAAAAAGGATTTAAATGTCTTTATACCAATGTACAGAGTATGAGGAATAAACAGGATTAATTAGAAATTCAAAGATCACGTGAAGTATTAATACCACTCTACAATGCCTTGGTAAGGCCACACTTGGAATACTGCATTCAGTTTTGGTCACCACGATGTAAAAAAGATGTTGAGACTCTAGAAAGAGTACAGAGAAGAGCAACAAAGATGATTAGGGGACTGGAGGTTAAAACATATAAGGAAAGGTTGATGGAATTGGGTATGTCTAGTTTAATGAAGAGAAGGACGAGGGGGGACATGATAGCAGTGTTCCAATATCTCAGGGGCTGCCACAGAG
>NW_015390580.1:28684-33982 GCF_001527695.2 Protobothrops mucrosquamatus | reverse complement strand
GATGTTGAGACTCTAGAAAGAGTACAGAGAAGAGCAACAAAGATGATTAGGGGACTGGAGGTTAAAACATATAAGGAAAGGTTGATGGAATTGGGTATGTCTAGTTTAATGAAGAGAAGGACGAGGGGGGACATGATAGCAGTGTTCCAATATCTCAGGGGCTGCCACAGAGAAGAGGGAGTCAAGCTATTTTCCAAAGTGCCTGAAGGCAGGACAAGAAGCAACGGATGGAAACTAATCAAGGAGAGAAGCAACCTAGAATTAAGGAGAAACTTCCTGACAGTTAGAACAATTAACCAGTGGAACAACCTGCCTCCAGAAGCAGTGAATGCTCCAACACTGGAAGTTTTTAAGAAGAAACTGGACAGCCATTTGTCCGAAATGGTATAGGGTTACTTGCCTGAGCAGGGGGTTGGACTTGATGACCTCCAAGGTCCCTTCCAACTTTATTATTATTACTATTATTATTATTATTATTATTATTATTATTATTATTATTATTATTATTATTATTATTATTATTATTATATAAATAAATGAGGGCAGATATGCTATTGTTGCCATTACGGAAATTTGGTGGCATGAAACCCACAAATGGAATATACAGCTAGAGGGATTTAGATTATTTAAAAGAAACAGACCAAATAAAAGAGGAGGTGAAGTTGCATTAAATATAAAGAATTACATCTCTACAGAAATAGAGCACAACAATAATGAGAACTGTCTTGAATGCATTTGGGTCAATATAAAAGGGAAAAAATGACATTGCCATAGGTGTATATTATGGGCCACCCAACCAAACAGAGGAAATAACTAAGGTATGTAGGAAGTACATCACAATAGTAGTGGGGGACTTTAACTACCTGACATCAACTGGGAGACAAACTCTGCACCAAGTGGAAGATCAAACAGGTTCCTGACAAACCTAGCAGACAACTTTGTCTCCCCAAAAGTAGAGAAGAGAACTAGGAGATCAGCCATATTTGACAATTCTCACTAACAGAGATGAAATAATAGAAAGTGTTGAAGCTACAGTAATATTGGGGAGTGTTCATGCAATATTGGAATTCAACATTATGCAAGCACAAGCAATAGAACACAGTCAAACTAGAGTCTTGGACTTTAAGAGAGCTAATTTCAATAAACATAGAGAGAGCTTGAGAAGGATTCCATGGATGAGAATCCTCAAGGGGAAAAACAACCCAAGAAGCTTGGGAAACTTTGAAATGTGAGATTATAAAAGCCCAGTCTAGCACAATACCAATCGAAAAGAAAAATATCAGCTCTCAAAAGAAACCAGCATGGCTGCATGATAAATTGAAAGAAAAAAGGATAAGTATAAAAAGTGGAAAGAGGCACATAACTAAGGCAGAATATCTGCAAATAGCCTGAGCCTGCAAAGATGAAGTGAGGAAAGCTAAGGCTCAAAATGAATTAAGACTTGTGACAAAAGTCAAAAATAACAAAAAAAGGAGCTTCTTTCAACATGTAAAAAAAAAATCAAGGAAATGATTGTTTCATTAATGGGAGAAAATGGCAAGAAGGTGACAAGCAACAGGGAGAAAGCAGAACTGCTTAACCATTTTTTGCATCCGTCTTTACATAAAAGAAAAAAACAGTCCGATCTATCAAAAATAGTACCACAAAAACAAATTAGGAATACAAGTTAAAATAGGCAAGAAAATGGTAAGTGAGCACCTGTCCATCCTAGATGAGTTCAAATCACCAGGACTTTTCTGGTCAGCTTATGTTTCAATTGTATTTGTAAAAGTCATCTTATTAAGACACTATATGTCCTATTTTCAAGATTCTTATTTAAGCTTGATTTCCCCTCAGTATTCAAATCATTCTTATCAGTCATAATTTTCTCAAAATTAATTACCTTTAAATGACCAAACTTTTCATTCATATACATTATCCCAATATTTTTACATTTCATATATTATAAAAAATACTATACTACTTATATATTTTATCCCTCTTACTATAGGGCCCCTTTATATCCAAAATTTATCTGTTCTTTTAACCATATTCAAACAAGTGTTTAATCATATTGTACTCCATCTGGTAAGTCAAATCAAATCAGTGGAGTCTAATTCTAGCCTTCTTCTTTTGTCAAGTAGCTTTCAAAGTCAATGTGTTCCACTTGCCAGGGGATTCCTGTATTTTTGTAAGTATTGTTGGGAGTAAGAAAAACAAGTTGAGTAGAATGTATGCTTTTTGTCTCCCAGACTCTAATAATTCTCCTAGAAGCTCTATAATCCATTTTGTTACATCTTCTTTCTTATCCTCGAATTTGTTTTAAAGTCCTGAAAGATAAAATATCGTTTCCATTTTCATTGTTGTGGCAAAATTTTGTAGATTTTCTTCTGTTTGTATTAAGTTGTAGTTCTCTTCACTTGTAGCTTCCCTATTTAAGTCACTTTCTTCTGGTTTATATTCTGTTATCTGATTTGTTTGTGCATTCTTTATTGTCATTTTTTGAGAGTTTTTTAATTGTAAGTTTAGGTTGAAGATATGCTCATTTATGTCATCAAAGTTGTTTTTAATCTCATTGTGGTTTGAAATCATTGTCATTTGAATCTGTTGCATCATTGCATATATTTCCTCCTGGAAAGTATTTGCCTTGTCTTGGAGTATTGCTCCTGCAGATCTCTGATGTTCCAGGCTAGGGCCTTCAAAAGGGAATATTAGGTGTGGTTTCCTGTCACTTTTAGGTAGGTATGCAACATCCATTTTGTCTCCCCCCTCCAGATAGTTTTTCATCGGTACCATAGTCTATGTGATTAGCCTTATCAAACCAGCCAATTTTAAAATGCAAACAACCAAATCTTATATAGTTCTTATCTTTATATATGGTTTTTGTAATCCAATGTATTTCCAATTGTCAAAACATCGTTAAAAGCAGTGTTTTATAATAGTTCTTCTGTTCAGGGGTCTTAGAATTATCAATCAGCCAAAATTGCAGTCCAGAATATTTAGCCACCTAAAAGCTTTCCAGTAAATTTCCCTCTTGAAGTTTAGCCAAAAGTCAAGGTTTTTCTTTTTCTGTAAACAATTCTTGAGCTTAGAAATCACAGCTCAGTGAGTATTTATAGTTACAGAAGGTCAGCAATTTTTAAAAACAAATGTAGTTCTCACTCTGTATTAGATGGCCCCATTGTATTTTCTTTCCTGTTCTTTATTTGGCTAACAATCACTGAGGTTCAAAGGAACAAGTTTTTTCTATTTCTGGGTGTCTTGCCAATTTCTGAATCAATGCAGCTATAGTTATGCTCTGATCCTCCACTAGATGTCAGTATCTATTTATTTTCCAATTTTTAAGACAAATAATTATTTTCTTATAGTTTCATCAATACTCTTTTAGATGTGAAATCTTAACAGTTTTCATAATTTTCAGATTTATCCAGACTATAGTATTATTAACTTCATTTCAATATATTTCTGCCCCATAGATAATAATTTGTCATTTCAGTCTATGGAAGGGTGGTGGTGTAGTCCCCTCCCTTCTCACTTTCAGAGGATTTTTTGCTTTTTGGGGATCTTTTCCATGAAATCAATTACAAGATAGGAGAAAGAAGATTGATATTCTCACCCAATTCCAAGCACACACAATGTTCACCATTGTTCTGGTTAGTGCTTTTGGAGCTTGACTGCCAGTAGCTTGGGCTAGTCAGTGAGGTGTGTCTAGCCTTTCTCCTGTTGGGTTTGAGGGCTCCTCTGGATTGAGCAGATCAACCGATGTCGTTCTGCGATCAGCAGGGGTCCCCTCCTTCTTCGTCGCCTCTCCAGGCAACTTTAGACCCATTTAGGGTCCCCTGGCAGGGCAAAACTAGCTGTGGGGTGCGGAGTCCCGCAATCCATCAGCCATATTGCTACGATGCAAGACCAGACATCTTCAACATCTTAATCAATGATTTGGATGAGGGGATAGATGGGGAACTCATCATATTTGCAGATGGCAGGAACAGCAAACACTCCAAGATAGACTTACTATACAGAAGGATCTTGACAGACTTGAACATTGGGCACTATCTAACAAAATGAAATTCCGTGGTGAAAAAAGTAAACCAAATGCACAGGTATAGTATAAGTGGTACCTCGCTCAATAGTAGTAACTGCGAGAGGATCTTGGAGTCCTAGTGGACAATCACTTAAATATGAACCAGCAGTGTGATGCAGCTGCCAAAAAAGCCAACACAGTGCTATGCTGTATTAACAGAGGATAGAATGAAGATCACATGAAGTGTTAATACCTCTTTATAATGCCATGGTAAGTCCAAACTAGGAATACTGTATCCAGTTTTGGTTGCCACGATGTAAAAAAAGATGTTGAGACTCTAGAACAGCGGTTCTCAACCTATGGGTCGCGACTCCATTTGGGGTCGATCGACCATTTCACGGGGGTCGCCAAACAAGGCTGTCCGCCATTTTTTTCCCTTTTCCGGCGGGTGCCTTACCTCCCTTGAGCTGGGCCAGCTGGTGGTCGGCCTGCTCCGTTTCTGCCGCTTGCCAGCTATGCCTCGGCCGGCGCAGGGGGCGGAACCACGCATGCGTGGCGCTCCCGGGCAGGGAAAGTCCTCGACTTATGACCGGTTGGGTAGTCCTCGACTTACCACCGGTTTAGTCCTCGACTTACCACCGGTTGGGGTCGCGGCATTAAAAAGGTTGAGAACCACTGCTCTAGAAAGAGTACAGAGAAGAGCAACAAAGATGATTAGGGGACTGAAGGCTAAAACATATAAAAAATAGTTGCTGGAATTGGATATGTCTAGTTTAATGAAAAGAAGGACTAGGGGCGATATGATAGCAGTGTTCCAATATCTCAGGGGTTGCCACAAAGAAGAGGGAGTCAAGTTATACTCCAAAGCACCTGAGGGCAGGACAAGGAGCAACGGGTGGAAACTTATCAAGAAGAGAAGCAACCTAGAACTAGGGAGAAATTTCCTGACAGAACAATTAATCAGTGGAACAGCTTGCCTCCAGAAGTTGTAAATGCTCCAATACTGAAGGTTTTTAAGAAGAGACTGGACAGCCATTTGTCTGAAATGGTATAGTGTTTTCTGCTTGAGCAGAATTGGAGTAGAAGTCCTCCAAGTTCCCTTCCAACTCTGTTATTCTAAAGCAAGGCTCTATAACCTCTTCATTTTTTAATGGAGGACTTATTTATTTAGTAGATTTCTATTCCATCTTTCATTCCAAAGCTTAAGCCTGCTCTTTGTTTTCATCATGCCATAGGTCAGCCTTTGCCAAAGTGGGGCAGCTTCTGCTTTAGTTTATTATCTTCAGCTTGCACAG
>NW_015390580.1:19322-28216 GCF_001527695.2 Protobothrops mucrosquamatus | reverse complement strand
AAAACCAAATATTTATAGTCTGTGACATTATTAAAATCATTAAAAATTATCCCTATTTAAAATTCACCCTAGGTCAGTCCCGCTTGCTGAAAAAGCCATGTCTTGAGGGCGCGGCGGAAGGTTAGGAGATCCGGGATTGTCCGGATCTCGGGGGGTAGCTCGTTCCAGAGGGTGGGGGCACCCACAGAGAAGGCCCTCCTAGACTCATAGCTCTCAAATGAACATGTACTAATTCTTCTTTAGTTTTGTGACAGTTTAAGAACTTTCACCAATAACATCAGCATTCTTCTGCACTTCTTGAAATTCTTGAAAATTTTCTCAAAAGAGGTTTTTTTCAAAAATACCTTGAACATTTAATTATGTCAAAACCAGAACTAACTTTAGACTATATAAACAATGTTGTGCTTCAGTGGTTAGATGACCTAGATATTGATATTTGAACATAGATCTTTTTAACATTTATATTTTATTGGATTCTAGTAATCTAGTTGAAATGTTAATAAATATTGCTGGTCCATGTATGATATACCATATGCTAAACAGATAAATAAATAAACTTTAGACTCTTTCTCACGACAACACTTTCAGTTTGCTGTTTTTGCTGAGGATTACACAATGGAGGAAGGATTAAATTCATTACTATCATCATGGCTGCTATTTACTTTTGCTTACCTACCGTGTTTCCCCAAAAATAAGACCTATGCTGAAAATAAACCCAAGCTTGATTTTTATGTGTGTGTCTAATATAAGCCCTACCCCAAAAATAAGCCCTAGTTAACACCCTGCCTGCTCTATACTGTCTGGTTGCATGAGGTGAGGTGAGGCGCACACCGTAAAAATCAAGCGAAGGTGAGGGTGGGGAGGTGGAGCTGCCCCATGCACTCTGCACTTGCTTACCTGAGGACCACCATAGCCAGGCCTCCCATGCCCCGACACAGGCCTCCCATGCCCCGACACTTGGTGGCACCAACAGCCCCATCCAGCAAGACCCTATGTGGCTGCTGCCATCCCACTTCTTCTGAGGCCGCTCACCGTTGCTTGCATTCATCACATCCAGCCCTGACCTTCAGAAAAGGCCTCTGAAGCTGAGATTGGAGCCCTGGGTTGATGCACACGTCGCCCCCCCCCAGCCTCTGTTTCGCTGGCAGAGGCATTCAGGTTAAACGGAGGCTGGGGGCAACACACGCAAGCGGCCGCAGAAGAAGTGGGCTGGTGGTGGCTCCTGCTGGACAGGGCTGTTGGCGCCACCACCCCGAGGTGAGACGGTGGGAAAGATAATACATCCCCTGAAAATAAGATCTAATGCCTCTTTTGGAGGCAAAAAAATTATAAGACTGGGTCTTATTTTCGGGGAAACATGGGTATGCTTATTAGTTACATTTGACCATTTGTTTTAATTACCTTGAAAAACCACATTCTATGTGTTGTGATAGGAATGGGGAGAGAATATGTAATAAAAGATCCAAAGGTGCTTTTACAAGAGGCAACTGGACTTTCTTGTTTTTCTTTGAAGACATTTCGCTTCTCATCCAAGAAGCTTCTTCAGCTTGAATGAGAAGCAAAATGTCTTTAAAGAAAACAAGAAAGTCCAGTTGTCTCTTGAAAAAGGACTTTTGGGATAACCATGACTTAGATTACTGAGAAAAAAGAGATTAGATTACTTATGAAAGCTTTCTTCAACTTCTTACTTCCAGATATATTTGACTACAATACCTGTCCTCATCAATTTCCAAATATTCTTTTATGTTTGAAAAAGGGAATGTGAATGCACTAGGCATTCTTACATAACATTCCCAGAGATTGAAGCTATTTCCTATGAACTCCCAATAAGGATTTTTAATATCAGGGGATTTGAAGTTAAATAGATAATTTATTCAAGTACCAAGCCTGTGCTTATGCTCACTTCAAACAAATTGATGTTAATATATATGGCTTTTTCTCTTGATCCATGAATATAGTACTCAGGTCCACATAATTTATGTAGGAAGTAAATGTTTAAAAAATAAACTTTAATAAGTGCCTATTCAAAATATTAATTAGATTGCCTTTTCCCATTTTGCTTGGTTTTTAAAATAATTACTCTGAACTTCAGGCTTTGGTTTCAAAGACAAAATATTATTATGAGTGTTTGTTGGTTCAATGAACAGTCCTGGATAAACAATTCAATCTCGAATTAGCTATTCTTAATTTATGCTATCTGTTAGTTGTAGACATTAACTAGAAAGCAAGAAAAAAATGAAAGGTCTTAAATCAAGAGTTATCAAATTTGCTTGCAACTACCTGGTCGGTGACATTCCTCAGTTTAGGAAGCCTAATTTAAGTAATTAAGTGTTCTTCAAAAGTGAGATCTCCATTAATGTTGCCTCCTAGTAACTTCAAACTCTCAATGTACTTTTCATGGCAAAAATATGATAATATTTTACAATTGGCATGCCAAATATGACAATAGTTTACAAATGAACAAGCAAAATTGTTGAAAACAATTGTCAGTTCTGATCATTTGTAATCAAATCAGAAGGGTCTCAGAGGGCTAGCAGACGAGCAATTTTGGGGCTGCAAAAGGGCTAAGGCTGCTTTAAAGAGTATTGGAGGTCCAAGAAACAAAGCTGGAAGCAAATCTGTTAGAAGCCCAGAATTAGAAAAGCGGTAGCTTCATATTTATTCTGCATTGGTGAATAAAGAGTATTGCTGAATGACCGTGCTTCAGCTTATCTTCTAGTCTAATCTGCTTTCAATCCATACTGTTAATACTAGCATCTAAAGTGAAGTTAACATGCAGTGCTGTTCTGTATCTGTGCGGTAATCTTAGCTCAGTATGAACTATAGAGATACCTGACAAATAAATAAGGCTCTGTTAAACTTAAAAAAAATGACTTTTTCTCCCTCATTTTAGCATCCTGCAGCATCACTCCTAGGATATAGCAAATAAAGTTCCATCTTCCCATATTGATTTTTTATTTACTAAAGGCAACAGTTTCTGCCAGTCCAATTTAAAACCCACTTAAGGGCCTTACTCTACCAAATGCCAAATTCCTTCAGCTCAGAGTTTAATCAGTTGCATTGCTAACTTTCCTGTAGCCCTGAAGTACCAGGCATCAGCCATGCTCAAACTGATCTTATGAATATCCCTGAGATGTGAGCAGGAATCCTCCCACTACTAAATGAAATCGTCTTAGGGAGAAAATAGGTATATGTCGATTGTAGAAGCAACATCTTGGATATTATGCTACTTCTCATTAATTTTGCTTGGGATGGCAAATTGGTTGAGCCTACACTTTATTAAAGATTCCATGTTCAATCTTCACCATTGGTAAATAGATTAAAAAAAATCCCATGTTAACTCTCATAACGCCTCTGAGTGTTCCTGTAGTTGATGAATCACCTTTGCTGACTACACTAGCTGGTGATTTTGGTGTAGCAATATTTCTTATTATTGTTATAGCTAATGAACATCTAGATGTCTAGCACCCCAATTCAATATAAGGAAGATTTAAACATTTTAATAACATCTGGGATTATTTGTAATAAATGCATAAACAATTTATTTGGAAAGAACTGGAGTCAGTTATGGACTCAAATGCAATGGCCCTATGAATCTCTACTGTTTTGGGACAGTCCTGCTGACTTTGGAGCTCATTTAGTCTTGATTCATGACAGCTGGACTATTGCCTATTCTCCAGATAAGCCATTTGTAATTCAGCCCAGCATTATCCCATCATCTAAGAAAGCAAGAAAAGACAGAGTCATCCCAATATAATTTCCCCCAAAAGGCAACTTGATTTTTATCTTTATTCCATACAAAGCTACCACTGAACTGTATTTCTTCAACATTGGGGCTGGACACACTGAAGAGGTTTAAGAAGCCCAAGAGACGAAACTGGCAGAATGGAGGTCAGGAAAAACTGGGGATCTGCCATAACTGCTCTCCAGTTTGAGAATAAAAACATTAATCCAGATAAATTGATTCCAATTTTTTAAGTCAAAGGAATGTTCTATTAACTCATTTAACATATACAGGTGAAGACACATATAAGCCATATTTGATTCCCTGTCCAAGCAGTTTTCTTGGCAACCATATGGCGGTAGTTTGCCATTGTCTTCTTCTGGAATGTTTTTTGACCCTATTATAGCTCTGGGATGCCCAGATGGTTTTTAAGTATTCCAAACTTTGATCCAGCTTAGCTTCCAAACCTACATAAGGTTGTCCATGTGATGCTGCCTGCTGACACCTGGTTAATGTGACTTGTTTTTATATCAAAATCCAACTGCTTTTAGCAAATAATACATTCTTGTTGAGAAACTTTTTTGCAATTTCAGTTTTATGAAGCCAGGTCAGACTTTTTCATTTAAGTGAAGCATTATCAGATCCAGCAAAGAAAAGCATTCAGATTCAGATTTATTATCTAAAATAATTCTTGCATTCATATATGAAATGGATAGCATTTGACCACCATATTAACCAATTAAAATATTAAAAAGTGATCCAGTTCAAATGTTCCAATAATTAAGTCTAATATTTTCAGACTTCTGTGTAATCTGCATGTCAGTTAATGATTTACAAGCCTAATTTGTAAGAGTTTCTGAAAGCTTTAATCTTTTTCGTCTTTTGTTCTGAGAATGGCTGATGGGACTCTTTTCACCCTGGATACTCCTGGATGTTATTTATTTCTTCTGAATTTTGTTCATTTTGACTGCAACAAATAATACTAGTAAGATATTTCTTTTCAATTAAAAAGCCACTTGGAATTACTTTGGGTTATATAGATGAAATAATTACTACAATTATATGCCTATATATGTAGAAAAATTACATTTTTTAAACTCTTCTACTATAAAATTGTTGCCTTTCATCAAAGAGCACAGAAATGTAAAAAGTCAATTGCTTGTAGGCCAATGAGATTAGAACAGAAACTCTTAAAAATAATCACAGCAAAAGCCAACCTTAAGGATAAACCAAAATTTGCAGTCTGAAGCTGGGAACTAAAAGTGTCCAAATTTAAGGGTAAAGAAGAAGAACAGTCAAAAGGGCACCACAGTGGACTATATAATGACTGTCTAATAAATTATTCTAGGTATCAAAGGGTGTACTCTGAAATTTCTGAAAGCTTAGGGCAAAGTTTTGCAAACTTGTCAGCTTTAAGATGTGAGATTGGGATATTCTGGAAATTGAACTCCACACATTTTAAAGTTGCCAAGTTGTAAAATACTGAACTGGGATAAAACAGCCTTTATATATGGCTTACTTCCAACATTTGGTAAAGTTAAATATACTGCAGCTGAACACAGGTTTTAGGTTACCATATCCAGATAGAAAAAGTCTGAATTCATACAACTTGAAGATAGCACAAAGAAAGAGTCAGAAAACTGCTATCTAGTAGTTTGAGGTTTTATTATAATTTATAGATGTTACATGGGTTATGATGCTTCTAGAAGAGGTGGGTGATCATCCTGATTTTAGTCTTAAATTATTCACCACCATGACCACATTTGAGCACTCTAAAAATACAATTGAAGCATCTTCATCTTAATGTTCCCTGTATTTGGTGACCAGCCTATTCTCTCTCATAGGGATACCTTCCAGATGGTACCATCATTGTTGTCTGAAACAGTAGCTGGGGGAAAAAAAGTGTGTATGTGGGGGAGAGGAGGAATGTTAATTTATTTGTGTTTTGTCTTGTTTCAACTACTTTTGGGGAGGCTTGAAAGAAGCTTTGTATCATTTCTGGAAAACTGGGAAAATGCAATATTGACAACAACGTACAAATGAGAAGTCTGTTTTTTCCCCCCTTGGAGAAATGACTTGGAAGAGATGGGGCCACTGTTGCCTGAAAAGAGTCCTGGGAAAAATATCTGGCTGAGGCTTGATGCTCTTGAAATAAAAGCTCTGACTTCTAGAGCACCTGACCCTAAATGTATAGAAAGCTAAAATGTCCATACATAGTAGGCTGGATGCAGCTGCCAGTTCTAAAAAAGAAATAACTAGGGTGGAGGTGCAGTGCAATCTTGTAATTCTTCATTATGCAAGCTTGTTTCTTAATTTAGCAGGCGTGAGTCCTGGATCTTCTTCTGTTATTTCTATCTTGGCTTCTTGTATTATGGTTTTCTTCCCAAATCACTTGGAAATGCACTTTCATCATCTATGCTATTTTGATTGTCTGTCTTTAGAGGCTCACTGTAGCTGTACATTTTTTAAAAATTAAAGACAGAACAGAATCTACAAGGAACCTGATTTGCCCAAGGCAAGTATTAAATGAACCCTGAGTAAATGGATTGGCCCTTGGTTGCTAATGCATTTGTTTAAGGCAGTTTGGGGGGGGTATGATAATGAGTCTTGACAAGTGTGCATTGATTTTAAGATGTCAAAAGTTAATATTTTGGAATAAGGAACTATGCTTAGCTAATAGCTACAACTAATATTAGGCCAAGTCCCAAAAGCTCATATTATACCTTTTGGGAATAGAGGACATAATTATGGTTGAGCTAGTTTGTTATACAATTTTTAAAAATAATAGGTCACAGCTAACATTATGCCTGATTCCACAGGTTTGTTTCATTCCTTCTGGGAACAAGGGACCTGGCAATTAGTATTTGATTTTTCTTTGATTTCTACTAAAGATATAAAATTACATCTCAACATGGAGTAAAGGGGTTGACCCTGAATGTCCACTGATGCTGTTAATGGAGAGACATGGAAACAGGTGAGAATAATTCTTAATTACTGCTATTAGAAGGCTATGCCTGTTGATTCTTCAAATACAAAGTACGATCATGGTTTTACCAAATGTAGACCACTTTTATGAAATTAATTACTTAGAAATACAAAAGTTAATGGGTTGGATGAGGAAACCTGGCTTAGTTAATAGCTCTGACTACCATAATGCCATGCTGCTAATTAGTACGGTATATTTAAGCCACTCTTGCTAGATCCCCTTTCTGTGGCATGTTTACCTAACTGGGTTGTTGACCATAATTGTACAGTACAATTATACAAACTGTACAGGAATGCAGTTAATAGCAAATTTCCTGCTCCTCCTATGCCAGCCTGCCTGTTTTGGCCCTTATGGTCCTTCTTTCCTTGTGTTTGTAATCCTCCACTAGCTGACCTTTGTCACACACTAACTGCCTGCCAATTACCACAGCCCATGCAACCTTTCCATTTTCCCACAACTCTTATCCTTTTACTTTTCTCAGACTGCCTACCTTGTCTTGCGAAAGCCTGCCAGCCTGCCACTTTGCCTCTATCTGCAATAAATTTACTAGGTGGAGCACCTCTCTGAAGGGCAACTCTTTACGTCATTAACACTGAGTACTGCCAGCAAGTCACAAACTTGATCGTTGAATTTAAAGACTGAAACATGTCCCTGATCATCCACTTGGGTCTTTTTCATATGGAACTATTTAAATAAGACATGGCTAATCTAGGAGCCAAGAGGGCACAATGAGTAGACTTCTGATTTTAAAATATTAATTTTGGAAAATCTTGGGAAACTTCTCATCTCAAGCAGGTGTGCAAATTTGCCTTCCTGTCCATATAAGTCACTGACCCAGGAGGTTGAACCCAGGACATTGATAGGTTAGTTTTAACATACATGTTCACATCACTTGAATTGGGTAAGCCCACATGGCTAAGCACATGACCTTTCCCAAGGCCTATTAGAGTTAGGGAACTGGTTTGCAAATGGATGCTCTCTTCACATTAGGGATTGGCATTTGCCAGTTGTTTTAATTTAGGAAGCAACCTTGTTCTTACTTTTTTTTCCAAAGCAAGGTTGAGAATGGCATGGCAAAAAGTGAATACTGCTTTAACTTCAATCAGTCCTTGCTCTGATTTTCTTTAATGGGGTCACCTGCACATTTTCATTCTGCTTTCTCTTGTGCTAATGGAACATTATGTTTCTATGCTGCTCCTGCAGGTGCACGTCAGCTCTCAGTATTCTGAAGAAAAGTTCAATTCCAGAACACACACTTGGATCAAACTGTACTTTTGAATTCTACATCAATTTGAACAGATTTTAGGGTTCAACATGGGTTGTTCTCAGCTGACCTTAGCTGTTCTCAGAAGTTAAGCCATGTCATGGCTGGTGAGTGTTTGGATAGGTGTTGGCTAGACTGGGAAGTGTAAAAAAAAAAACTTGGAAGAAGGCTACAGCAAGGTGTTTTCATAATGCTGCCAGAAATGCTATATAGATTCATTCTCCAGGAGTCAAGTTAAATTCAGAGGCTATGTTTAAAGCTCTTTATAATGAGTGAATGGTGCAAAGCCATTACTGACACACATTGCTCTAAACATGTATTATGTTGTGTATGTGGACAAACTATATGTGATTTTCTCTGTGGTCTACCTGTCTTTGTGGTAGTAAATCTCACTCTGCTAACATGTTCCTTCTGCGTCTGCTGATTTAACCAATTGGTATATAGTAGTGGCAACATGTCCCAACTCTGATGATAACTAGGTTCTGCCAGTACTGATGAGATTCTTTTCAGGAGCAGCCAGGCTTACCAACCAGATATGCCAACCAGGCACCCCCAAAAGTCAGCAATTGGAAGAGGCAAAACACTTCCTATAAGGAAAAATCAACAACAGTCATTGTTTAAAATCCTGCCAAGGAAATGTCAAGCTTTGCCAATGTATGGCCTATACAGTTTGGTACAACCAGTGATGCTGTTTGACAACTCTCCTGGCACCCAAAAAAAACCAAGCAATGAGAGGCAGCCTAGCACTCCATGATGGAAACACAATAATATATATTTTTAATATCATGTTTATTCTTAGCTTCCATAAAGCAATTGGAAAAATAGGGTCTTACTTTTTTAAAGCATTATTTGAAATATAGCAGGGTGAATACTTGCAAAATGGTTTGCCATCCCTGTGATTTTCATTCTATTCTGCCCCA
>NW_015390580.1:13840-15494 GCF_001527695.2 Protobothrops mucrosquamatus | reverse complement strand
TAAACACATTTGCTTTGCAATTTGATCTTCATTTATTTTTTCTGGTGACAAACTGGTTAAAATGCAGTATTTCAGGCAAAGTCTGAACCTGGAGTTTGATCCTGATGGGGCTCAAGGTTGGTAAAATGAGAACCCAGATTGTTGGGGGCAATATGCTGATGTTGTAAACTGCCCAGAGAGTACTGTAAAGCTATGGGGCAGTGTATGTCTAAGTGCTATTGCTATTGCTATATTATTAAATAACCTCACAGTATTTATTTCACAATGATCACTCATATTTTCTATTCAGACCATATTCATTAAGCACCTATCCATTTTTGTACTGAATTTCTTCTTGTGTTATTATGCTTAAGTATCCTGTCATCACAACATTCAACTTATTCTATGTTTTACCTGAGACAACTAGATCTCATTTACATCAAACAAAATAGTCAGGGTAATAGTCTTATACATAGCCATTTTTATGGCTTTCAACAAACTTTCATTCCTCACAATTGAAATATACTGCCCACTACCTTTTTTAAATTTGTGTGCATCTAAATGTGTTTTTTCTATTTTATATTTTATGATAGTCAAGGATTGCATATCTTAATATTTGTACAACTATTTCCTATCTATCATAAACATTCTACCAAGACATGCAAATTATTCTACTTCATCTAATTTTACTGCTATTTATTAATACTTTTCAATCAGTTAAATTTTTCTTGTTAAATGCAGCTACTTTGATGTTTGACATATTAATTTTCAGATATCTGCTACTCATTGCTCATAAAATCTAACATTTACTGCAAAGTAACCAAGATCATAAAAAATTACACTGATATTCCCCAATTGACACAGCTCTGAGATCACCACAAACATTCCTTGTTCCTTTATGAATAAATACATTAAACAAAGAACATATTACTTAACATTTTATCTGCTCTGTTCACTAAGCATTCCATTGATTTTCATATATTATTTACTTCTGTCATATACAACTGATTGCTTTCAGCAACTAAACTTCATATTCATGCAAAACATTCAATAATTAAATATTAGATTATTATTATTATTATTATTATTAATAATAATAATAATAATACATTTAAATCTCTTCACTTTATCAAATGCTTTCCTAAATCTCACATTCATTATTTTCTAAATAGCCAAAGAGCATAAGTATGGTTTGTACATCCTCAACGTCATTCTCACCTTTCAGATATTTCAGATATTTCTGAATTCTGAGATTGAAAGTCTTTCAGAATTCTGATCAATACTTTCCAGGTTTTTATATAAGGGGAAGAATAACTCCATTCCTCTGAGTGTCAGGCACAGTCTTTACAAATACATTAAATGTCACATAGCCACTTCACAAGCAAGCCACATCTCTGGTTACTCCATTAAACTTTCAACTTCACATTTTTAACCTTTTACAGCATTTCTTACTTCCTTTTATATTTTTTCTTATATGCAGCGGCGGATTTCCGCACAGGCGCAGGAGGCGCGCGCCTGGGGCCTCCACATTTCAGGGGCCTCCACGGCGGTGATCAGATCAGGCGCCCGCCTGGCAGAAGCCGCGAGGGTAAGCAGGGAGAGGTCGAGGGAGCCCTGCACACTCAATGCTAGAGTTCAGCCCAGTTGCCTCGCACATTTTACAGGCATCTCCCTG
>NW_015390580.1:9325-11340 GCF_001527695.2 Protobothrops mucrosquamatus | reverse complement strand
GGCGCTGAGGCGACGGCTCATTTGCTTGTGCTTCGCCCCCCTCTTTACGCGCGCTTACGCGTTTGAGATGGCTTATTTGATATGAAAATGCTGTTTGCCAAATAAAGTTCATAGTTTCATAATATTGTTTTTCTTCAAGCGTGAGGGGGCCTCAATTTGTTTGCGCCTCGGGCCTCCTAACTACTAAATCCGCCACTGCTTATATGTGAACATATATAGTGTTTGTTTCAAAGCTATTCTTTAACAAACTATTATTTCTGTATGCATCTCTAAAATGGGGCTTTCAGCATTCCGTCATTTCAGTTTAATCCTAAATTATTCCATCACTTCTATTTTGAATACCATTCATTCAACAGGAGGTGCATCCTTTAGTTCCCCTCATCCATTTTAAAACATTTATTTATTTTTTTAAAAATAGTGTCTTTTCTCTGACCCTGACATGCATCCTTTGCAGCTAATCTTTCTTCTATGTACATATTGTACTTTATTCTCATTTTCCCAACAATTATTATTAAGCATATGCATTTTTTCTTATACAGTATATCATTCACATCATCATTTCATCAAGCAATCTTTTTTATACTTAATGAATAATCTGGAAGACTATTCTGCCTTTTGATGCTTTTTCACACAATACTTGTACTTCCCCTTCCTATTCTACTTTCATTTTCATTTCTTAGATTTCTTTTCTTTTTTTGCCACATTCATTCGAAGATGAACTCTTTACAGTACCTAAAAATAATCTGTCCTAAATTAAGAACCTCCTGTTGTGCTACTCCCCTAACTGATTTTTTAAATTTTCATAGTTGGGCTTGTTGTCAAAATGGCAACTTGGCTCTGTTAGTAATAGGCAGTGCAAAATGATTTTTTTTAGCATGTTTGTCACAAGTCTCCCTTTTGCTCCCTCAGTAAAGTGTCTTTCCCTCCTTAGAAAGTCATCTTCAAGGATGGAGTTGATTATGCACTTCATTTTAAGAGCAAGGACATAAGTATTACAAAATAATGCCCTCCATTGGCCCTCTTGGCCCTATTTTTAATATGTCAAGCCTTGACAATGATTACATTTTAAGTATCTAGCAAAGAATCATTTGTATCAGATTCCTTTGTTAACCTTATAAGACTGCAGTGGTGTTTTTATTGAGGTTGCTAACTGATGAGGAAACAAATGGCTTAGCTTGCTTTTTAACCTTTAAAATCTTTTTTTTCTGCAGAAATTTTCATTTACATTATGGGCAGGCAATCTTTTTCTTCTCCTTTCCTCTTATCCCCCTATCCTGTTCCACAGGAATAGGATGGAACTATGGTAATATTACTACAAGAAGAAGGTAAAAATATTTGTTGTTTGGGTTTGTAACTTGCTAACTTCAAGCAGACCCATAGTAACATATAGCAATGTTTATCAGCCTTGGGAACTTTAAGATAACTTTAAAGTTATCAACTTTAAGAAGTTGATAACTTCAACTTCCAGAATTCGCATCTAGTCCACACAAACATGCTGACTGAAGAATTCAGGGAAACAAAGACCACATACCTTAAAATTCCCAAGGTTGAAACCACTGACTTATAGATGAAGCCCAGAACCTGAGATAGTAATTCTTACCTACTTCTCCAAATATAAATTTTTTATTGTTTTCAACATAAAAAAAAGCACATCACAGATACATCACAATTGAAAAAACCCCTACCCCCCACCCCCCACCCGGACTTCCCAAACCTAATCCCAGGATACTATTCAACTAAAAATAAACTTATATTAATATCCCTAACTCCACAAAATGTTATTCTATATAAGTAGGTGAAATATATATATATATATACAGGGCTTTTTTTCTCGGAGAAAAGGTGGCGGAACTCAAACCTGGCCACGCCCTCATCAAACCCTAGGACCGCCCCTTTAGAGAACAGGAATGCAAGTAAAATTTGGGAGGGGCTATTTCCGGTGTGGGAGGGGCTATTTCCAGTGCGGCCGGCCCGGAAAAAGGTGCCGGAACGCGGTTCCGCCGCGTTCCGGCTGA
>NW_015390580.1:0-7859 GCF_001527695.2 Protobothrops mucrosquamatus | reverse complement strand
CACCTACATCGTCCACAAGGGACGACTCGGGAACTCAACTCCTACCTCGGGCAGCTCACCTTTCCCCCTATGCCCAGGGGAAAGGTATCAAGCCGTTTGACAGCTGATGCAGGCTGTCAAAACGGCTTTTACGCAGAAACAGGCGGGAGCAGCAAACAGCTGCGTCCAGCGAAGGCGCCTGCCACCGGAAGTCTCCATTCTTACCTACTTCTCATCACCAAAAATAAATGAATATGCCAGTTTCATGTCAGCCATTAGCCCATTTTTTTCATGACATTAAAAGCCCTGAACATTATTTTCCTCATAGGATGTTGCACCAGCCCTCTAATTTTTTTTATTATTGCTTTTTATTTATCTTTGTTTTTTGCTGGTCATTGATTGAATAAATAAATGCTACTACTATCTTTGTTTTTGTTCTTCAGCATGCCTTTTACAGCACGGTAACTCAAAGGCAGGCTAAGACTATTGTCTTATGGCATACGAGATCAAAAATCCCTATGAGATTCTGCTCCCATAATTCTCACACATCTTGTGTCAAAGCCCACTCTAAGCAACCAAAGGAAGGCAATAAATGTTCAGTTACAAAAGTTTCCTTATTCTAATGAACATATTACAAAAATCCTACAACTATGGTAACATTGCTTCCAATGTTTACTCTGAATCCAAAGGGGTTTGCTAAAGCATATGATCTGAAAGTCATTTTGTTAAAATTACATTCACTAAATTGTCTTAGAGCCACTTTGATGTAGTGCTTAAAGATACCAGGCTAGAAAATGGGAGGCTGTGAATCATGAAAAGTCCCTATTTAGACACAAAGCCAGCTCGGTGACTTGGAGTCCTAGGATAAGACAGTGACAAGCTACATCCCAAAAATATTTAGAAGAAAATTGCATGGACGTGTCCATACAGTGGTCTGGAGTCAAGATTTACTGGAAGGCATAACAAACAAACAAAATCTGTTTTGGATTGAAGCAAAAGATTTTGTTCGTTGCTCCTTTTTTTGTTGATTTCTGCTTAGAGTAAATGCCAACTCCATTAATCATTTTTTAAAAACTGCAATATTCTATTTGCTTATGAAAATACTTCATTTATAACATAATTCACTAACATATGTATACCAATGATCATAAATAGAAGACAACGTAAGTTTTGCATCCCTTTTCTTCTTTCCTCCTTTCTCTCCCTTTTTAAAAATATCAAATATTTAAGCTGTCAAAGGCTGTAAAACTAGTTTTCTTTTCTGTCACTACCATTATTGGCTCTCTGCCCCATTTTATATCAGCTCTGAGCATCTATTCATTTTGTAAAAGCTTCCTCTCGCAGTCTGTTCCTGAATATAACATGTCCCTGGTTTTGTTATTATTTTTTAAATATCTTCATTTTTTTCTGTAGAAGTCTTTGAAACTGAAAATGAAGATTTGCTGATCACCATAGGAAGGCACATATTGGGGAAAGTGTCAGCAATTAATTTATTATCCAATTAAATAACAGCAAGAAATGTAGCAATTCATAATGTGCTGACATAAAATTATCCTAATCCTATAGTAAAATGGAAATGATTACCCTTATTACAATTTTTCTATGTACTAAATTTTTAGGTATGGTAATTTGAAGGAATTGAATATATGTATTCTTTAGAAACCCAAAAGGTAGAAGAAAGCAAAAAAGCTATTCTTTAATATTAACATTTAAAAGGTCAATATAGTGGGTTTGACACTTATCAAAAGGAGGCAAGGTTTTGGCTGTGTGGTCATATGTGCCATCTTGAGTCCCCCCTCCCCCTGTACATCCTAGAATTAGATTTAATAAATTTCATTTATACATGGATACATTTATAATATTTGTATTTCTGGATAGGAAGAGCATATCAACAATGGAATCAGTTTCCGAGAGGAGTGGTCCTTCACTATTTTTTTTCAAGTATTAATTGTGTAGGCTGCCACAATAATGAGGGGAATCAATCTATTATCCAAAGTATCAGCTCAGATCCTGTTCACTACATAGACATACCATAATCTTTTCTTGGCAACAATATAGTTTCATTGCACCTTCCAGATCTTCTCACTGCAGTCTACAATCATGGAATTTCTGATGGATTTCTATCCAACTGCTAACTAGATCCATGCCTGCTTAGCTTTAGTGACATCTGCCAGGGTCATTTAGGTGCTGCTGTAACATTAAGCTCACTAGTTACAAACATATATAAAAGAAATGAGGCATTATTTATGTATTTTAAAAAAGGATACAGATTTGATCTTTTTATATCTGAAATCCACATTAAATGCAAATTGTGTGCTGACTTTGTAATAACATAAAAAAGTTTTCCCACCTTATTGGCAGCCAGACCATCTTCAGGAAATGTGCATTCATGATGGGGGGGGAGTTTAAAAAAACCCCTCAAGATGGCAGTCAGTCAATCCAAAAGTCACAGCTCTCTATGTATGCTACACATGTGGGATGAGGTTTTGATCACACAGACACTTTTTTGACTTTGTAGATCTCCCTTTGATCCACAAAGAGATTGGTGTTAATCTCTGCTCATATGAGTATTGATTGCTGGTGAGGAGGTTTTGGTCTTTTTGGTTTTTTTCAGATTTTTGATTGTCTCTTTTGAATGGTATGTAGATGTTGCTTATCTCCATGTGCCCATATTGATGGCTGATTTATATGAGTACCAGGCTTCCAGGATTCTCTAGAATTTTTGCTGTTGGGCTAGGATGCTTACAGTTTCCCCATTGACACTATGGTGAAGTTTGTCCATATGTTGTGACATACAGTGTAAGGAGTATAACAGCCACTATGTAAGACAGACAGGCAGAAGACTAGCAGAGCACATCCATGAATACCAGTTAGCAATCAGAAGCCATAATGAAAACTCCTTAATTGCACAATAATATCAAGTCTTTCCATTTTTGTTTATATAATAATCTCACTGCAGTTGTCATATATAAAAACAAAATCCTAAGTTGAGGACTAGCTGTAGAATCCTAAAGTCTTTCATATTTCAGATTCAGGGTTTCTTTTTTCCTGAACTATTAGGGATTTTGGCAATTCCACAGATAGACCTTGACTTAGGACTGTAATTGAGCCTGTAATTACAGTCATAAGTCACCGTGGACATTAAGCAGATCGCCAAGTGACCATGCCTAATTTTATGACCTTTTCTGTGATGGTTGGTAAGTGAATGTGGTGGTCATTAAGCAAACACAGCAGTTGTTAAGCAAATCAGTTTTTTCAATGGGCATGTTTTGCCAGAAACCAGAAGCAAATACCAGAAACCAGAAAAAGCCACCAAGAGTCATAAAGATGAGCCAAATGCCCAAAGTGAGATTATATGATCATGGGTGGCAGGTTGCAGCCATTGGAACTTCAAAGTTGGTTTGTAAATACCTTTTGGAGGGTCCATCGTAACTTCAGTCTAGTTCTTAAGTCAGGATTACCTGTAGTTGAATATATTTATTGGATCTTTTAAAACTTGACTGAAAAGAGATAGCTTGCTTTTTTTAATTGTAAAGTTGGAATGCTTTACAACTGAGAAGTAAAATAAAAATATTTTAAATAGATAAATAAAGCGCCCTTCAATGTTAGAATTTGGGAGAAGTTCCTTTGATTCCTAATGTTATTTTTTCTTCTCACAACAGCAGTAGCCTGCTTTTCTTTAGTCATAGACTTTGAAAGTAAAAATACAATTATTATTACATTTTACTTTTCAAAATCTAAAGAAATGCTAATGATTCCCTCAGAAAGACATGGCATTTACATGGCAGTAGAGAAACAAACATTGCTTGAACTCAAACAAGCCCACCATGTTCTTGACCAGTTTTGCTACTTCCAGGCAAGTAAGAAATACAGTTAGTGTTATTGCTTCCTTCAGAAATTTATCGTAGCTGCTGGACAGCAGGAAATAAAACTTCTAGTGGTTTTATTTTCTAGGCTGCATTAATAGAGGGATAGAATCAAGATCACGTGAAGTATTAATACCACTTTACAATGCCTTGGTAAGGCCACACTTGGAATACTGCATCCAGTTTTGGTCACCACAATGTAAAAAAGATGTTGAGACTCTAGAAAGAGTACAGAGAAGAGCAACAAACGAAGAGAAGGATGAGGGGGGACATGATAGCAGTGTTCCAATATCTCAGGGGCTGCCACAAAGAAGAGGGAGTCAGGCTATTCTCCAAAGCGCCTGAAGGCAGGACAAGAAGCAACAGATGGAAACTAATCAAGGAGAGAAGCAACCTAGAATTAAGGAGAAACTTCCTGACAGTTAGAACAATTAACCAGTGAAACAACCTGCCTCCAGAAGCGGTGAATGCTCCAACACTGGAAGTTTTTAAGAAGAAACTGGACAGCCATTTGTCCAGAATGGTATAGGGTTTCCTGCCTGAGCAGGAGGTTGGACTAGATGACCTCCAAGGTCCCTTCCAACTTTATCATCACCATCATCATCATCATCATCATCATCACCACCACCACCACCACCACCACCACCACCACCACCACCACCATCATCATCATCATCATCATCATCATCATCATCATCATCATCATTATTATTATTATTATTATTATTATTATTATTATTATTATTATTATTATTATTATTATTATTATTATTATTATTATTATTTCAGGAATTAGTCTGAGGGATGTTATTTGCTACCTGAAGAATGGCTGTGATTGGATCTTGTCCTCTATTCTCCTTGCATACAAAAAAAGCAAAACAAAAACAAAAAAGAAAACATTGGCTTTTCAGAGTTGTTGTTTTCACCAAATAACAACTAACTCTCCTGCTAAAGGGGATACATAATGAAGTTTAAAAAAATGAAGCATGAAAGCAGGAAGCAGCAGAAGAAACAGCTCTCCATTCAAAACACTAGAATTTGAAGTTGTCCACTAAAATTAGCAGATCATTCCGTCTATTAAAGGTGACTAGACAAATCCATGAGGTTAGTCTTCTTAATTAGTTATGAGAAATGTTTTATATGGGGAGTTAATAAATCAAAATTTATGCAACTGAATTACATTTATGTGTCTTGATGTATATGTGTGCCTTTGAGTCAGTTTTTGACTCCTACAGTAGTAACTGCCTGGACTAGTCCCTGCAGTTTCTTTGGTAAATTTTCAAAGATGGTAGCCATTGCCACAGGATCAAATCCATGTCTCTTTTTATCCACCCACACATACACACTGTGGATGCTGTTAGAAGTGATCCATTTGTTAGAAAGCCAACTACACAATCCTACACATTAGTGTGTGACTGTTCAAATATTCAGTTATAAGTCAGCAGTCCCAACTAGCCCAGCCAATGGCTTGGTCTGCTGGGAGTTGCACTTCCACAACTTTGACATAGCTACAACTTCCTCACTTTTGCAATATATCTCTACACATGTAAATCGTAATGAATGGTTTTGTATCCTTACAGTCTGGTATAAGATTGTAGCCCAGATAATATATAAAAAATAAGAATAATTTTAACAAAATAATGAAGTTATTGTTTTAATATAAAGATACAGGATATTACATTTAGGAACTATTGTACAGTATTTAGGAAACATGAAATATAATCCTGCACATATTTATCTCATATAATACCCATTCAGTAAGAGCAGTCATAACATTTCAATATTAACCCATGGTATAGCAAGGTTACTGTGAAGTGCAAGAAATGATTTCTGTCTCTTATTTATCCTTTTTTTAATTTTACTACTTCATATGATTGTTATACCAGTTAATATTTCTCTTTTTGGATGCTCCAAATATATCCATTGTGCTCTACAAGCTATGATTTGTAGCCTGATGTTATAACTGAACCAGACCACTTTGGCTTGTTTGACAAATCATAGTTAAAACAAATTGTGGATTAGTGCAGATAACATAGTGCAACAAGTTTGAGAAGTTGTATAGCAGTGGTTCTCAACCTTTTCAATGCCGCGACCCCAACCGGTCGTAAGTCGAGGACTAAACCGGTTGTAAGTCGAGGACTAAACCAGTTGTAAGTCGAGGACTAAACTGGTCGTAAGTCGAGGACTACCCAACCGGTCGTAAGTCGAGGACATTCCCTGCCCGGGAGTGCTGCGCATGCGTGGTTCCGCCCCCTGCACCGGCCGAGGCGTAGCTGGCAAGCGGCAGAGACGGAGCAGGCCGACCACCAGCTGGCCCAGCCCAAGGGAGGTAAGGCACCTGCCGGAAAAGGGGGGAAAAATGGTGGACAAAAAAAAATGGCGGACAGCCTTGCTTGGCGACCCCTGTGAAATGGTCGATCGACCCCAAATGGGATCCCGACCCACAGGTTGAGAACCACTGCTGTATAGTATGTACAGTATGCACATTTAATACTTCATTAATTTTTATATAAGCACCTCAAAAGATATCTTTTATCTTTTGAAGTGCTTATATAAAAAATTAACGAAATAGGAAACATTCTAGTTGTAAACTCTAAAGCTGTACTAAAATTAGGGAGGTTCAGACAATGAAAAAAATAGCATATCTCAGCTTTAAAGAATGCAGATTTTTATTTTAAAAGATAAAGGATAGGGGGGAGATGGTATTGAAGTACAACACATACATTTTTAAGAAATGAACTATATTTCAGGTAAGTTAAAAGACACATATACACACACAATGTTTATACATTGCAATTATTTTTGCAGTAATTTCTGTTTAATGTAAAGCTTCTCAGATTTGTTGCACAATGATTCTCCATATAATACTGTAAATGAAGGAATAAAATAGTCAGCCTGCACTCTGACGGGACTGCTGCTATCCTGCAGTTTCCAGTCTGCCTAGACAAGCTAGCTGTTGGCTTGTCCAGGCAGTGAGAGATGCGTCTGGTAGAAATTCAATAGTGCAGGTGAAAACTAGGTTCCTGCACTGAAATCTAGATTTCTGTCAGAACTCATACTTGGTGTACTCCGTGGATGGCCTTGGTACTCACAGAATTGCCCAAACTGATTTATCAAGGATTAAGGTGCCATTGCTTCCTCTCCATGTGGAGATCTGTTATGAAAATCTCTCCCCAAGAAACAGCCTAGAGAAAGTCAGGAAAAGAGGTTTAGCTGTGCAAGAACTAGGCTTGTTCTTGCTTTGATTGCTTTGATCAGGAACAATTAGGAGCCATTGCAGGAGTCCAGCACCAGAAGTTCAGCAAAAACTTTACATGTGTAATAGAATATGAGCAATGAAATATTTGTAATGGACTATGAGGATGACTTTGGAAGATTTGGGGAGAAGAGATGTTAGCTAGGGAATAATCCCAAAAAGGGGCAGAAGCCCATAACTGAATAATGGGCAGAGAAATAAACTTAGAAAGGATTTGCCCTAATTTATCAGGCTGTGAAAAGACATGGTTTGTACTTTCAGATTTGCCAGATTCTCTTAATGTAGCCTTTCAAGTAGAAACAGTTCAGCATGTTGTGTTTACTGTCTGCTCTACTTGGGAGGCCAACACCATTTCTAGCAGATAAAACCTTCCTGAAATTTGCTGTTCACTACCTGGGAGGCCATGACCTACAGCAGACATGTCAAACTTGCGATGTCACGTGATGTCGCGCAACGTATCAGGACGGCTTTGCCATTGCCAGCAATGGGGTGGGTGCGGCTTCCGGATGATGCGTCTGGCCCGTGGGCTGGCAGTTTTACACCCCTGACCTACAGCAATGTTTTTCAAACTTTAACATAACTTAAAGATGTATGGACTTCAACTCCAAGAATCCCTGGTGTACTATGAAGAAACTGATAGAAGAGAATATTTGTAGCTGAGGGTTGAACTGTGGGGTCCAAGGTGTTCTGAGCTTGCTATTTCATTACCAAATTAGATAACATCATCAGTGCTAGTAGGGAGGAGGGTTTGCTCTCAT